>NC_143154.1:0-300000 GCF_041381405.1 Jatropha curcas
TTCCTCTGAGACATGTGGAAAGTATTGTAATCATTTTCAGGCCTTTCCGAGCCGGTGCTTCTGGGTCCCAAAATCGTAGGTGTACCCTTTTGGTCGTAGGAGCCCTGTGTGAAGCCCTGTTCCGGAGCCGATATCTTCTATACGCCTCACGTACAGCTCATATAGGCTCAGCTAGGCAATAGTTTAGGGTCCTGTGGTCCCATCGATATGCCTATCTTGGCTGCTCGTTGCGTCATTAAGAATTGCCAACTCCATATAAATTAATGCGCAAAATCGGTGCCACTCCGGAAGCATTTAGCAGTTTTAGCCCAATATCTCTCTATCTGTAGCTTATCACGCCATTTCGAGGCCATAATATTTCCTTTGAGATGTGTAGGAAGCATTGTAATCATTTTTGGGCCATTCCGAGCCGGTGCTTCTGGGCCCCAAAATCGTAGGTCTACCCTTTTGGTCGTAGGAGCCCTGTGTGAAGCCCTGTTGCGGAGCCGATATCTTCTGTACGCCTCACCTGCAGCTCGTATAGGCTTATGTAGGCGATAGTTTAGGGTCTTGTGGTCCAATCGGTATGCCTATCTCGGCTGTTCGTTGCGTCATTAAGAGTTGCCAGCTCCATATAAATTAGTGCGCAAAATCAGTGCCACTCCGGAAGCATTTGGCAGTTTTAGCCCAATATCTCCCTGTCTGTCGCTTATCACGCCATTTCGAGGCCATAATTTTTCCTCTAAGACATGTGGGAAGTATTGTGATTATTTTCGGGCCATTCCGAGTCGGTGCTTCTGGGCCCAAAAATCGTAAGTGTACCCCTTTGGTCGTAGGAGCCCTGTGTGTAGCTCTGCTCCAGAGCCGATATCTTCTGTACGCCTCACCTGCAGGTCGCATAGGCTCATCTAGGCGATAGTTTAGGGTTCTAACCGGCCGGGGAACCGACGGTTCCAGTCTGGTTCCAACCGGTTCTCTAGAACTGCCGGTTCCGATTCTAGAAATTTGGAACCGGAACCGAACCGAAAATCTTCGGTTCTGATTTCGGTTCAGCCCGATTCCGATTACGGTTCCAGACCGGTTCGAACCGACGGTTCCGGTTCCCAGAACCGTAATATGGCCACCCCTACTTAGCTGCTGATTATAAGAACAACAGGTCATACTTTACCCAAATTTACATATTATATTCTAAGCAACTCATATCATCCAATTAACAATATCATATATAAAACGAAATACACTAATAATCCTTAATTAACATTCAAATACATATTACTTAATAATATTAACCCTTATTAGTATTAACTTCATAGAAACTAAAACATCCTAATTATTATAAAATTCATCCATATAACTTGTTTTGAATACTAACCAAATTTAATTACTTTGCTAACTAGCTAATTAAACCTTTCTAAGATCGTATAGTTCTTATTTATCGACTTCCTTGATTTTTCAGCCTGAAGCCTAATTTCTAAATATACGTCAATCCACATATCAATATCAATTGATGTCAGATAGTAAAACTAATTATATATTCATACTCTACACGAAAAATGCAATGTTCTGCCTCTTGAGAGCTCCGGTCACCGGAGCCACCGCTGTCTCCGCCGTCTACGGTGGCCGGAGGTACCATGGTTCCTGAATCTTGCAACTCTTACGCCAAGACATAGCAAATTTCATATAGAACTCAGTTCTATAGCCAACTACTACAAATTATGTCAATATCTAACGAAATCCCAATTTTTATTCTTAAATCCCTAAGTCCCATTTTGATCAATTCCTTCAATAAATCGCCTAATCTATACAAAATAATTTCTAAAGGAGTGAAATGGGAGGACAATCAGCTTACCTCGTCGGAGATAGTCGTCGGAGTTGGTCGGAGGGAAGGACGGAGACGCGACTGTCTCGATCGGGCTGAAGTCTCAGCTTCGTTGTGACTTTTGAGCTCACCAGAAACAGAAACGGAGAGAAGGGAAAGGAAGGCCGGGCTGCTGCGGTGAGGAGTCGACGGCAAGGAGGCGCGGTGCGGGTCTCTGGTTGTCGAAAAAATGAGAGGAGGAGAGGGGAGGGTGAGGTCGACGCTGCTGGAATAAGAAGAAAGGATAGAAAAAAAAAAAAAAGAAAAAAAGAAAGAAAGAAAGAAAGTAGGTCGGTTTCTAGATCATTCCGGTTCGATTCGAACCGATTTGATCAGATTCAACGATTTGGCTCGATTCTTGCTCGGTTTGCAGGTTTTTCACTTGGTTTTCAGATTATTCGTGTGGTTCCCGAAAAATCGATTTGATTCCCGGGTTCAATTCGATTTATTGTAATTATTTAGTTAGGTTAGAAAACATTTCTTCCATTTACTTAATAATAATAAAAATAGTAATAGTAATGATATTTGGATTTAGAATAATTAATTTATATATATTTTTAATAGATTAATGGCTGGTGTTTCATATTATTTCTTGAAAATTTTAACTTGTCTCAGTTCGAAAATTCCGATGATTTATTTGGGCTTAGGCCCAACTCGCAAAATTGGGCTCGAATTGAGATTGTTCGGTATTTATAGCCCATATAGTTGAAAATCGAGATTTTTAATTTAATAAAAAATTCGAAAGTTTCGAAAATAAAAATTCGGGGTATTTCAATTTAGTAATCTGAATAAAACTCAACAAGTCAAGATACAATATAGGATTTCTTGTTATAATTTGTTTCCTTGCAATTGCATGTTTTGGGAAAATATAAATATCATTATTACGATCAAAACAAACAAAAACTTAAAAATCTATAAAAAAAGAGAAAAGTAAAAAAAAATATATACTAATTAATCATTCTCTTTATATTTAATTTTGATAAATATATAGATATATCTACATATATAAAGACGTTGGTAGATACATAAATAGTTATAAATACAAATATCGAACGTAAATATGACCAATATATATAGATAGAAAGTCTAATAAATTTAAATATAGATAGACATATATAGAGATATAAATATAGATAGGTAGAGAAAATATATAGATATAATATAGACACTGAGATATTTACATATACAAACATAAACATATGTATATTAGTTTTAAAATTTAGATAAATATTGGAAATAATGTAATAATTGAGATTTTTAGATATTAAAAAATATAGAATGTAAATTAGTAATAAACATTGAACTTTCAGTATTTTAATGATACATAATTAATATAATTAGATTTTAAAATCATAATTATTATAAATAAATATGGGCCTTTGGGACCTTCTCATTTCCTTTGGCACCTGCTGCATCTTTGAAGGTTAGAAGAAATTCGTTGATCAGCTCCTGGTATACATGCACTGTTAACGTTCGAGGGTGACAGTCTTGGTTCTGGTAGAGTTGGACTTGGAGCAGATGATATTGGCTGTGTAACAGAAGTTGTTGAAAGTTCTGACAAAGAAGTTGGGCATTCAGAAGATTGAAGCTGACTTTGGGCCTACGTTTCACCATCCTGAGTTGTTAAACTTCTCAAAACCTCCGGCTGCAGCGCATCTTGCTTCTTAAAAATATTAAAACAAATACATACTATTAATCAATGGGCATTTTACTTAAATTTATATTGAGTGAGTATTTATTATTAACTAAAAGGTCAATTCTTGTTCTTCAAAGCGTCATTATCTAATTAATTTTATAAATATCATAGTAGGCCAACAAAAATAAGTGAAAATAAAAAAATAAAAAAAAAAAGAAAAGAAAACTGAGATAGAGAGAAAGGAAAAGGAGGAACAAGAGAACTCGCATTATCTCAAAAAAAAATAAATAAATAAAATAAACAAGCCAAAAATTATACAGCAACATGCAACAGGTAGTGGTTTTTACTCCCTCACATTTGGAGCCTCGAACTGTCCTTTCTTGGTTGATAGATAATTATGTTGTGATGCCAAGGGCGAGAGTATATTACTGTAGCATAAAGAGCAGACATAATTCTTAGCAAATTTGAACTTCATGTTACTTGTAAATACCGCAGACCAGCTGCCAGCATCTTTTTGGAAGATGGAAGGTCTCTATTAGATTGTTGTTAGATTGTCAGATGCAAATAATACACGATGAAATAACATTCAAGGGTATTTGGGTATTTTCACTTAATTTTAACGGTTAAAAACTTAGAATTAGACGGATGGATCTTTTAATGAGACAAAGGCAAATGGGAGGGATCTTTTAATGAGACGGAGTGATGCGTCCCACAACGCCCGCGGAGTACATCCTGAGCTAGAAGGCTGGATTAAATCTTTCCTCTACAAGCTAACTTTTGAGGCGAAGTTAGGGGTCCACTCTTGCAAGAGTGTCTCTTGCAAGAGTACTTGCAAGAGTCCCTCTTGCAAGACTTATCACGTAGACGGAGGCAAACCATATGGTATTTGCAGCCTGTACAGTCAAAAGTCCAGATTTTGATTTAACAAAAATTCAAAAATTTTGATAATAAAATTTCAGAGTGTTTCATCTATGAACCCTTGTAACTATGTTTAGTTTAGATCTGACATCTTCTGTGCGTCTGATAAGCAGCTTGGGTGGGGTTTTCCTGACAATAGTATGGGTTATTGTGGTCAGATAGATATGCTTGTCTCGCTTGCTTAGTGTCTCATTCAAAATTGCATAGAGCAAAATTTTTCACTGCGGAAGAATTCAAGAGTTTTGACTCAATAACTCTTTGTCTATTGCATTGATCTTTGGAAAGATGTTATTACGATGGTTATGAGAACCAGACTAAACCGCCGGTTCAACTGGTTTAATTGAGAACCAGACTTTGGTCTGATCCGAATTGATTAGTAAAGATGGGAGCTACAAAACTAGTAAGAACTGAATAAAAAACCAGTGAACCGAACCCGTAAATATTACGGTTCGATTTTAAATCAAAAAGTAAAGAAAAAATGGAATGTCTTTTAAGGTCTTTAGCCATCCTAATTTGTGTAGTTAAAGCAAAAGACCTATGTACCTAAACATGATTCCATCGTTATCCTTGCAGATTTAATTACTTCATAATTTTGCAATGCCTGTTAATATCAAATAATTAAGACGTTAAGTGCATTTTAATATATGGCTCATGACTTTTGTTCATACATCTGTTTACATCGGCAGATTTTTATTCTTTTTAAAGAAATAGGAAGTGTTTTTTCACTTTTTTCCGTCTAAAGAAATAGGAAGTGTTTGACATTGGTTCTTTTCATCACATCATTATCATCTTCTTGACCTTTGTGCATACTCTAACTTGATAAAAGCAAATTAAGGTGATAAAAGAAAAGAATCGTTACTGCAATTGCCCCCAAATGTGACATTGAATTGGACTGTCGCATTGATTGGAAAGATAAGCAGAAAAACATTATTTTTCAAGAAAACTAAAACTGAATCAAAATAAAGCCTAATTTACTTGCATGGTTACTGTACAAAAACGTCATGCATGTTTTTATTGAACTGCTAATCTCTGAAGATGATCCAAAAAGACCTCAAAGCTCACATCATCTGTAAACAATATATCCCCGCCTGAAAGAGCAGCATCAGTGTTGTATGTAGCAGAAGGATTTAACTTTGCCAGAAGAAAACGGGCCTGTATTAACATTATTGATTAGTTGGCACAGTAAATAAAACACTACAAAAATTAAGAATGTTGCATCTTCACGTCATTGCATATAAGAAGTGCTTCAGAATCTCTGGACGATGAAATAATTGTTAAGACCGTTGGTAGCAGTTACATTAAGCTTCTTATCATTTGCATTTATATCCATCTGGCCTCTTCTTTAAAGCACAGAAAGAAAATATAAAATCATCATGTGTTTGTAACAGTGCTTTAAAACTGAAAAGAGTAGGTAAGAACTCAAAACACGGTGACAGCTAGTTCAATCCAACTTCTCTTTATGATCATTTTTTACCCTAAAAAAAATACTTAAAACTTCATTTGACTTGTAATTGGCCCGAGTTAGTTTATGATGTTATATTCTACTTGTGCATATAATAGCAGTTATTATTACTGACAACTACCTAAAATCAACATAATTTTATACTTTGACATGCTTAAATGCTTGCCAAGATGTGGAAAGAGTGATATTTAACAACCTGTGAACCATGTTGATCACAAATGACTAAACGGGGAACTGGAAATCTTTCCTTGATTATTGCATCCACATCATCACGAGGAGCTTGCAGCAACTGAGCAAAAGCCTGCAATAACAAAAGCAAATCAAAATACAGTGTTAAGGCAACCAATTTTGCCAGATTCTAAAAGCAAGTCCTGTAAGACAATTTATGGGAATTTAGATGCAGTTGATAACCACTGTTAAATGCATGTGACAAATTGTGGCTAAATTTCAGAAAAAAGAGGAGCACAAACATCAAACCAAATCAAAGACAGGTTTTTTTTTTCTATTCTTTTTATTCCATATCTTGACAAATCACCTGATGTTCTGGTTGATTATGGTAGCCAGCTTTTCGCCACTGAGCAATGGTTGAACCATGAAAAATAACAACAGTGAAATAAGAGTCTAAAAGCAGAATCCTGTCAGCTGCAATGGCAGCGACATCAAGAAGAGACGGTTCTGGTCCTGAATGAAATGAGTAAGAAATCAACGAAGGCTGTATCATCACAACAGAATTGGCAACATTTTCCCGGTTCAGTATGACTCTGAAGTATGCCGTCTCATCTGGGCTGTTGTTGAAGACCTGTCATTTTTATATATCAGAACTGAAGAGGATTTCAATCGAACTACAGAAAACGTCATATTGCAGGCTAAACAGTTAATGGTGAATACCTGAACAAATTGGGAACGTCGTAAATGAAACATGAACTGAGGGAAGATTGAAATCCGCGGTGATAAGCTGAAAGAAGACGGATTGTCCTTCTGGTAATCTCCAAACAGCGAACATAGATGTATTAAACCTTTATCTAGCCATCTTATTGGGTCAAATTCAGCCTGCAGGCCCAGTACCATCGCACATAGCGTAAGATTGCATTTTAGAGAGAGATGTCGATTACTTTATCCAAACGATTTCAGCAATCAACAAAAAAATGAAGCATGGTGCAATCGCATTCTAGGCCCAATTCTCCTGGATCTGAACATATAAAATAGCCAAAAAAATTGTCCTTGTTACCTCAGTTTCCATTTTGAAAGAAACTAGTCGCGCCATGGCTACAGCAGCTGCTTCTTGGTCAAATCCAGCTATCAAATCCTACAGCAATTTATATTAGATTCAGAAGCACAAAGACTGATGTAGAACAAGTAGCAGAAAAATGTATGAAGCATTTGGAGCATCAAAAGGCCAAGAAAAACTCCAAGTAGTTCTAATGTTTTCTTATTTTGACAGGATTTCCTTTTCCTATTTTGAGAATTTTTTTTTTTTTTTTTTTAGGATTTCCTTTCCAATTTCTGATTAGGATTATCGCCTATTTGTTTAGTGTTAGTTGTTTTTTCCTTATTAGTTTAGGATCCTCGTTATTCTAGAATTTGAAGACTATAAATAGCCCTTAGTTTCTTTGTTTTTTATCAGACTATGTTTATTTCTGCTTCAATAAAGTTTCTGCCATTGAAACTTGATAAGATTTATTATTATATAATTCTTGTTTTTCAGCGGTTGTCTCGCTGTGTCAGTTGGTAGCAGAGCCATGACTAACTGAACCAATTAGAAAACCGGCGGTTCTAGTGATGACGATCATAGAACTGAGGCTCCTAGGTTGCAAGATCAAGGGACAGCAACAAGAGAATGGAGGCAGCAAGTAGGTCAACAGTTCGACGATTCGAGAGACGCTTCAACGATGTCCTTGAGAGGCTTGATGCTCTAGCTTTTTGGGCAAACAGAAATAGGGATGAAGACACGTTTTGCGCTGGTGAAGAGGTAGCTCACCACCGACCAAACAGGCAACCTATTTTTGATAATCAATGTGGACATGTCAATGAGATAGTTCTGACGATGATTTTGACCAATAGCAAGAAACGTCCAAAACACAAGGAGAAGACAAAATCGCTATGATGAAAGAGATGCACCAGAATTTCGTTTAAAGGTAGATATGCCTAGCTTCAACAGTTATTTAAATATTGAAGAAGTCTTAGATTAGATACTCCTACCTTCAACAGTAATTTAAATATTGAAGAAGTCTTAGACTAGATTGCTGAAAATTCTTCGAGTACATGGAAATACCTGAAGAGAAGAAAGTGCAACCAGTAGCATGTAGATTGAAAGGGTGTGCTTTGGCATGGTGGGACAGAATCCAATCTCATCGATTATGCGAAGGAACACGGAGTGCAAAATTGGGACAAGATGAGGTGACATTTAAGGAGAGATTTTTGCCACCTGAGTATGAGCAAATTTTATTTCAGCAGTAACAACGATGTCATCAAGGTAACCAATCAGTTCATGAATGTACAGCTGAATTTATGAGATTAGCGGAACAGAACAATCTAAAGGAATCTGAAGGCCAACTGGTTGCGAAGTATTTGGATGGGTTGAAGACAACCCTTAAAGATGACATTGGGATTCAAGTCATTAAAAAATGGCTAAAGCTCGAAAATTGCAACTAAATCAGAATATATGATGCAAGAGAAGGTGAAATTAGGTTATTCTCGTAAAAAATATGGCAGGAATTACTCCAAGTATTATGGGGATACAAACAAGGCGTCCAAAGCTTCTAGCTCAAACAATGACCAACAAGACAAAAAAGGTTACTGGAAAACAGAAGGTGACGAAGATACAAAGTAGGCTCCAAAGTCAACAAATCGTTATGCACGACTGATCTAAGGTAATCAGCCTGGGCATTGTTCTAGTGATTTTCCTCTGTGAAAAACAATTAATATCATAGACAGAGAAGCCGAGCAAGATGATGAAATTTACTGTGACCTGAAAGATAAATCTTAAAGGCATCATTTATTTCAAACCAGAGCACTGTTTCTAACCATCTCTTTGATGTGATTATTGATAGCGATAGTTGTGAGAACATTATTGGAAGGGATACCGTCAAGCAATTGGGACTAAACCCTAAACCTAAAACTTCCAAAAAGGATGGAAGTTGGCGGATTTGTGTTAACGGGCGTGCCATCAATACGATCACTTTGGGATTTAAATTCCTTATTTCTCATCTTGATGACATGCTTGATCATTTACATGGAGCCAAAATCTTTACAAAAATAGATCTTTTATATGGTTACCATCAAATTCGCATACGACTGTATTCAAAGCCAAGGAAGGGTTATATGAATGGCTTGCAATGCCATTTGGGCTCACTAATGCTCCTAGCACTTTTATGAGATTGATGAATCAGGTACTCACACCATTTATTAGTAAATTTGTTGTCGTGTACTTTGATAATATATTAATCTACAGCCAATCTAAGGAGGAGCACATGGCACACTTGTGCAAAGTACTGTCTTGCAAGAAAATAAATTGTACATTAACCTAAAAAAATGCAGCTTCATGACAAATCAGTTGCTTTTTCTGGGTTATGTTGTTAGGGAACAAGGAATTCAAGTAAATGGTTAAAAGATCAAAGCTATTCGAGATTGGTCTAGGGTTTAGGGTTTAGGCAATCAAAGGAGAATTAGTTAGGATATGCATGCTAGATCATCTGAATTTTTTCAAAAGTTTCCACTTAGAACAGATTTATTGTAGACGATGAGTCAATAGTAATTAAAGGCGCAAGGCACTCAGGCACAAAGGGCTGTTGGAGCCTAGACACTAGCATCCAGGCGAAGGCGTGCACCTGAGTGAAAGTGAAGCCAAAAAAAAAAAATAAAATAAAATAAAACACAAAAATCTGAAAATTATATTTTAAGATTACAAGTTATATTTTATGATATTAGACTTCATACAGAAAATAGGAACAAAAAAAATAAAAAAAAAAGAAAAAAAAATGGAAAGCAATATAGGAAGAGAAATTGAATGAGGCATATCTAAACGGATGTGGGCTAAAGACTAGATTCCAAGAGGTGAGTGCTAGATGAAGGAGTGGAGGTTCGATCACAAAGCACATCACCGGTTTTTGTGTTGCAATTATTTTATTTAGTTATTTATTTATTTTGTGTGAGCTGATATTGCCTAGATAGCTTTATATTAAAAGAAAACCATAGGTGACCTACTCTGGAGAAACAAAAAATAGTTTGAGCCTTAGACGCAAAAGGCACATGCCTCTACCCAGAGGCGATAGCCTGAATGAAGTCATCCGCTTGAGGACTGTTGAGGCGCAAGCCCTTAAGCCTTAAGTAAGGTATGCCTAAGGTGTGCCTTTAATAACTATTGAACCAAGAAGTTATGGGTTTTGATAACATGAAGGAGTTATACGTTGAGGATGAAGACTTCCATGATGTGTGACATAAATGGTCTATTCGCCAACCTGCTGATGATTATTATGCACAAGATGGGTTCCTAATGAAAGGTAACCAACTTTGTATTATACCTTCACTAAGGAAGAAATTAATTTGTAATTTGCATGGTGGAGGTTTAGCTGGGCACATGGGTAAAGATAAGACTTTATCTATTGTATTCAAAAGATTTTATTGACCTCATATGCGTAGAGATGTTGAGAACTTTGTGAAGAGATGTTATGTTTGTCAAGGACAACCTCAGAACATGGGTTAGTATATTCCATTACCCGTCCCTGAAAATATTTGGGATATTTTGTCCATGGAGTTTATCCTTAGATTACCTAGAACACAAAGATGGGTAGACTCTATTTTTTGTACTCGTTGACAGGTTTTCTAAGATGAACCATTTTATTCCTTGCAAGAAGACTTCTGATACTTCTTCTATAACTAACTTGTTCTTCCTTAAGTCATTTTTTATGTACTTGTGGTATTTGTTTGATTCTTCTTTGCAGCATAGCAGCACAGCACATCCACAAACAGATGCCAAACTGAGGTAGTGAATAGAACACTAGCGAATTTGACTCAAAGCATTTGTGCAGGTCGACCGAAACGATGGGATTTTGCCCTTGCTCAAGTTGAATTTGCCTAAAACAATGTTGTCCACAGTTCTATTGGAAGGTCACCATTCTCTATGGCTTATACAAAGTCACCATAACATGAGCTTGACTTAGTAAAATTGCCAAAGATTCCTGGAGCTAGTGTTGCAGCTAGAAATATGGCAAACCAATGGCAAGAAATTCAAGTTGGCAGTCAAGGAGAAGTTAGAACAATTCAGTGCCAAATACAAGCAAGCTACAGATCTTCATCGAAGCAGCAGACATTCAAAGTTGGTGATGATATGATGATGTTTCTTTGAAAGGAGAGGTTTCCAATTCGCACCTATGGCAAACACAACCTAAGAAGCATGGTCCTTACAAGATCCTTAGCAAAATCAACGATAATGATTATGTGGTGGATCTTCCTACTTCATTTGGTATTCCAAAACATTAATATGGTGGACATTTATCCATTTCATCCGTCTAATGAACTTTTGTATCTTGATATTTTTAATAACTCGAAGTCGAGTTTTTCTCAAGTGGAAGGGAATGATGTAGAACAAGTAGCAAAAAAGTGTATGAAGCATTTGGAGCATCAAGAGGCCAACAAAAAGTCCAAGTAGTTCTAAATTCTAATGTTTTCTTATTGTGGACCGGATTTCCTTCTCCTATTTTGATCAGAGTTTGTTTATTTTTGCTTCAATTAAATTGCAAGTTCGCGGATTTTTTCACAAGTTTCTGCCATTGAAACTTGATAAGAATTATTGTGATATAATTCTTGTTTTTCAACTCTTATCTCACTGCGTTATAGATGCTGCCTAGTAGTAGCAGTAATAATGATAACTAAATATGACCCTCAGGAGATCTACACACAATCTTATCACAATTTGCATAGTTAACTGATTCACCTACTTTACAAGAATCTAGCACTCAAATAAACATATGTAAACCCTATCTATTTTAAAAAGCCTAATGATATTTTACTCCAGTAAAATATGTCAATACTAAATATCAGCTGCAAACAGCTAAAATTGGTTTTCTAAACAAGTACCAATTCCGGTCATCATCCACTAGCAAGAAGCTATCAGATAAGAATTATTACTTCTAACTCAAAGAAGGAGCAGTTTAAATTTCCTCCACCTTCTTTAACCTAGAAATCAAATGGTAAATAGCTAAGAAGTACGGACATCTGCCAACACCTTTGGGACACAGACAATGCCGACATGCTTTCACCATGACTCCATACATATCTGATTTATTTATGTGTATGCGCGCGTCAAAATATTATTCACACCTGGGACAAAGCTGGGACACTTTGTTACTTTTTGTTTTATTTAGGATTTCAAGTCTACAAAGATTAATATGAACAAAGTATCAAAAAAAAAAGGACATACAACAACATTTTATAGCAAATAATATGCTAAATTTTCAACTTTAAATTTTCAAAAAAAAAAAAAGTAGTTAATAAAAATAACTTGTCTTTACTGTGTTCCTCCTATGTCATATCCTAAATTTTTTAAAGACAGTCATGTAGGCAAGCCCATACCATGTCATATATATATCCTATGTCTGTGCTTCATAGGTAAATGGTAATGCATTGCACAAACAAGAGGACAAAAAAGCTTGCCTGTATACTTCCAGGCCCAGCAACCCATCTTCTCGAAAGGGTTGTAACACGAAGTCTCATTTGACCACTGTTGTGCTGGTAGCTGCAGCAAAATTTCAGTTATAAGCAAAAAAAAAATTTCCATATTTGTCAACCATGTCAAGCATACAACACAAAAATACCCACTAAAGAAAGCACGGGCTTGGATTTCATACTATGTTAAAAATTGAAAGTAAAATTGATTGCTTGAAGGCTGAAGAGCAGCATCTGAACTCTCCTTCCTCACAATGTCAAAAATTATACATAAAGTTGTAGCTTTGTCTAGGCCACACATCTTCCAAGCACTAGTATTCCCCTGGCCAATGACAGTATCGGAGCACAAAGGGCCTTTCTGCATAAAGTGACTGAAAGTAAATGGTGAAATGAAGTAAAAAGAAAGAATGGGGGGAAGAGAATGGGGAAGGTGATGGGATTCTTTCAAATCTGGTAGAAATACCTTTTCGAGTGATGCACAAGGACCAATAATGCCCTGAACTTTGATATCCTTCGAGCAGTTTATCTCAAATATACCACTATATGCACGACAAAAGGGAAAATGACATTACGATAGCACTCCAGTTTAAGTAACCACAAATGTATAATGACTGAAAGCATGGAGATCACAAAAAAAGATAATCAAGGCAAACTCTGTTAATGTCAAGTTCAGTAGTTGATAAACCGATTGGGAAGAGAGATGGATATAGTTGGACAATTCCCAAAGAGTGAATAAACTTTTAGTAAAAACTTAAAGTTCAACATATGATGGAATATGTCTACTATTTTAAGATTAAGGAAATGCATAGACTTCAAAATTTCAGACAGAAACATATATAGAGATTGATTTGCTCTTACTTTGATGATAGCCCAAGGTCATAGTCACCCAACTGGAATATACGTCTCAGTGAATCCTTAAATACTGAATGGCCAAAGCTTTCTGCAAGCACAACAAGCCCACCAGTTTTTTCAACCGCAACTTTAAGTTCAGCAATCCCCACCTAGGAATGATAGACAAGTAAATGAAACTCATATAGATTTGCAAGCAACAAGAGGTGTTCAGAGTAGGAAAGTGCAACAAAAAGTCCACTAAATAAATAGCTGAGAGCAATAAGCAATATATTAAATGTGAGCAAGAGACAAACCTAATAATTCTTTTGGTTCAATGGACTAAATATGTGATTGCATAAAACAGTACTCTTTGTCCTGTCCAATTGGTGTGCTGTTTGGTACACCAAGTGGACAGGACGTAATTGGATTATTGTCTTATCCAGTCCTTTTTCTCTCCCTTCACTCCTCCATCGGACAACTGTTCAGTCCCATGGAGCAAGAGTAACAAAATTCAAATCCAGCAATCCACCAGCATAAAATAAATATAAATATTCTTTAATTATTGTACATTGAAAGACACTGATTATGAAATCTCACTATGAAATATTATTATATATTCATTTATTATTTATTTATGTTATAAAAAATTATTTAAAAAAGTAATTATTTAAAAAAATCTTGCAGTTGCAATAGTGGTTCAACATTTGTATATTTCCTCCTCCAATATCTGACAATCATCAATATGTAAAAACAGAAAAAATAATTACATATATTTATGCTTATTGTTTAATAGTGTCATGCGCTATTAATCACAACACACTAATCACAAAATAATTAAAAGGTATGAATCAATCTACATGTCCGAGGTTAAGTAATTTGTTTGCCCTACATTTGTCAAACGGAAGAGAATCTGATTTCTCGTCTTGTCCAATGTTGTGTAGTCCCTAGAGCCAAAAGCAGCCTAAAAACTTAAAAAACATCTTCTGGTGTTTCTCTTCCCATAATAACTACGAGATTAATAAAGAGTGCACGACAGGGAAGAACCCGTTCAATTCTGCGGATAAGAAAGAATGCTAACCCCCTCCTCTCCCATCCACAAAAGAAAAAACGAAAAAAAAAAAAAAGAATTCAATGCTTCTAAAATTTGAGCTATCCACATAGAGAGAGAGAGAGAGAATCTGATTTCTCGTCTTGTCCAATGTTGTGTAGTCCCTAGAGCCAAAAGCAGCCTAAATGCTTAAAAGACAACTTATGGTGTTTCTCTTCCCATAAAAACTACGAGATTAATAAAGAGTGCACAACAGGGAAGAACCCGTTGAATTCTACAGATAAGAGAGAATGCCAATCCCCTCCTCTCCCACCCACAAAAGATAGAAAAAAGGCGAATTCAATGCTTATAAAAGTTGAGCTGTCCACAAAGAGAGAGAGAGAGAGAGGAAGGAAGAACAAGGATACAATAAAGGACACATACAATCCAAAAAGCACTCAACACTGCAACAACAGAGGCAAATATGAAATCAGGAAGGAGCCAGCCATAAAAGCATTTAAAGCAAGAGACACAACCAGCAATCATATTATCATTTGGCAAATCATCGATCTAAACTCAAACTTATAGCACTATTTTCCACTTAGAGGAAGTGTTATGGACATATAGAAAATATGGGAATTATTGAAATTAATTAGTTAAATTGTCGTGGATTCCTAATTAGTACAGGATCCCTAGAATTAGTTAGATTATTAGTTTCAATAAGATTCAATAAAACATGGGTTCCTAATTAGTGTAGGATCCTAGATTCTAGTTAGTCTAATCCTAAATAGACTAAACTTCCTATGTTTATAATTTCCTAGTTTGTCATTGTAACCTCTATTTAAAGAGGTATTATTGCTATTAATAAAATAAGTTAGAATATTCCCAAACACAAGATTGGAGCTCTCTCTAACGAGATCCAAGGTTTTCAAATTCCCTTTGAAGAGCTTGAATTAATTAGCAAAAATAGGTCAAGCTGGATTACTGGTTAGTTAACTCATAATCAATTAGATGCCAGTTCCACAACATATGTATGAGCTGGATTTAATAGTTGAACATTACCTGGTCAAGGGCACATGCATACAGATCAAGCACATGGCCTTGATGCACAAGCTGCTTTGCAAGTCCTTCATAGAACTTCACAGCTTTATGATAATGTGGAGCAGAATCTTTATCCAGATCCTTGTGAGATCGAATAGGTTCGGAGAGATTCTTTGACACAATCTAGAGAACACAGAAAAAACTCAGCTGAACATCTCTTCAAAAGCCTGTCAATGGCAACAGGAAAATATAGAAACATAAAGAATAAACAATAAAAATATCCCTCTGTTAATACAAATTGAACATGGAAATACCACCTGAAGCGCCCAACTGAAACAGTCATAGAGAAGAAGTTAACATATATGGAGGGATACAACATAAAGCTCAAGTTTGGACCTAGGAGAGTTATCAAGAATCCAATGGATAACCAGTCAAGAGTCCCAATGGAATTAAAGCAACCTTTGAAAATGAAAAGTGAATAACCCCTGGTCTGGTGTAAATGGATTTGAAGTATAGAATTCATTCGCAAGCTGGTTTAGCTATGTTGAATTCGGTAAAATTGAATTCCAGAGGTGAAACATATGAAACGTGAAAGTTTAAATGGACGTAAAATGTTTAGTTCATTTATACTAAACAGCACATAAAATTAAAAGATTAATGGTAGGGTAAGAATTGACTTAAAAGATAAAAGAGTGGTTGCTTAAGAGAGAAAATCAAAGTCCTTACAGCACCATGTCCTTCGGTGGATGGACCACCAATGAATGCCATAATTCGAGCTCCAGACCCAGGAACACAAGCACCTAACAAGCTGGCAGCCACACTGAGAGCCGTGCTGGTACACCTAGTAGCTCGCTGATCAGGTGGAACAGGCCAAGGATCTTTCTGCAGCTCCTCCAAAACCTTGCATTAATTTTGTTTTGTTAGGGGATAATAAAAACAAGCATTAAAAAAAAATAGAGGAGAAGAAAGTTGGAAATTGGCAGTCACCGAATTCAGAGTAAATTCACACTCAGAGGCCGGCAAGAGGAAGCGGGAAATACTCTCGGAAGATAGACCATCCCTGGTGCCAGCAATGACACCAATGGGTGGCTTGGGCTTCTTGGTAAAGAAACCCATCTGGTCGAGAAGCTGGTCCTTGGACACATCCTTGGAGCCCTTGAAGACATAGGTCTTAGAGATCTGACCCAAGCCTAACTCATGAACATTGACCAAGGTTCCGAAAGTTATAAGGCCAATGAGAGAATTGTCTGGCAGTAGGTCTATGGCCTGAGACAAGGCAGACTTGAGGAATGTCATTTCCTCCTCAATGATGCAAGTGTCCACCACGAACATATATACCGAAGAGGACGAACACTTCTCTCCGAGCGTCTCATACTCAATGGTGGTGTACTGCGGGAAGAGCTCAGCAGGGAGGTTGTCATCACTGATGGAGGCGTAATGAGGCGGGAAGTGATTGCGTTGGAAGCAGAAGGGGCAAATCCAGATCTTAGCTGCAAAATCGACAATCGAGAATGGGTTAAGCACAGAGCGGCAAGTGCGGCAGCGTAGAGGAGCGTAAGGAAGGATCGGCATGTTTGGAAAGGGCTTGATTGGAGTATACATGGCGGAGACTGGGACCACGCAGTTACTGGCCTCTTGCTTGGTGCCTGGTAGCACGTTCCATGGCATTCTCACTCCATCCTGTGCTTCCAGGTCTAAGAATTCTGCCATTTTTCCTGCAAATTTGTATACATATTCAACAGAATTCAATCTAAAATCATGCAGTTCTATTGAACTGAAATTCAATCCGCGCTCTATGTGAGACACTAACAATAGAATTTACAATCTTATCCATCCAAAAACCATAAATTGAGATAACAAGTGCAAAAATAACATAAAAAAAGAATTGGGCTTCAATACAAAATTCAAAGTTTCAAACATGCAAGCAAGTAAAACTTATTAATCAAAATAATTTTGAAGTGTCTTAAGATTAGAAAACCAATTCCCTGAGAAAAAAAACTATGTTGACCTCACACTTGAATGAAACAAAAATAAAGGAAAAGGGAAAACTGCACCTAGACAGGACAGCTTGAGTAAGCGCTGATCTCTGATTGATTGATCTGAGAATTATAAAGAAACTGAAGTTGGAAATTACGAAACGATCATGAAAGAGCAATACTTTTTATTTTTTGTAAAAAAACAAAATTCAAAATAACAAAATTTTGTTTGACCAATAAAGCATCTGTATTGACTATTTTTAAGATATTAAAAGTAAAGAATAATGTGCAATTGTTATAGATACTGTTAGTAACACATAGGGTTCACAGCGGGTCAAGTATGGCCAAAAGGCCTACCCAGACCCAAACCCAAACCTATTTAACACAAATCCATACAACACACTAAAATCTAAACCTGTATATATACCCTTCTAAAACTCAAACCCATATAATAATAATAATAATCATAAAATCTGCATAAAGTTACTTCCAACACAAACTAAGAATACCATTTCCTTAATTACAACAGACATACTAAAGCAACAACAAAAAACTGGATTCTAAATAAATTTCCCAATCTATTACGAAAAATATTTGGGAGACACAGTTTCCAGCTTCCATAGTGTAAATTAATGAATTACAAACATCCAATATTGAGTTCAAAACACTTTAAGAAAATCCCTAACTTATATATCCTTGCAATGTAAGTCTTAATTCCTATACTTGCATTCAAGGTTAAAATAAAAGCATGCATATAACAACTTTAATGGACAAAATCACTTCCAAATTTAAAAAAAAAAAAAAAAAAAAACACTCATACTTGTCATGGAACCAGAAAGAGCAATTAAAGACAATGAAGAAAGATAGACATATACAAACAATTAGAAACCTGGACAACTTAACAAGCAAGAATTAGAATTTTTCAATTTTTCTAATTGTAAAATTAGAGAGAGGTGTAACTGAACCAGTCAGCCAAAATAGCTCCACAAATAAAGAAAGCAAAGTTTTTAATCAATAACTAAAAAGAATTAAAATATATAGATCTTTTAATATGCATAGGTCACCAAATGAAAAGAGAGAAAATAATAACTATCACAATTTCATTAAAATTAGGATCCAAACAAAACATACTCATAAGGTTGGAAACAGGTTAAGTACCCACCAAAAATGCACAACCTGAACCTGTTTATAGATAAGTTACCCGCCTAAAATATGATACCCGTATGAAATCCAAACAAAATACCAAGTTAAAAAAAATAACCCCTCATAATTGCATTAGAATTAAAATCTAAGCAGCACATATTTATAGGGTTGGCAATAAGTCAGGTGCTTGCCTAAAATGCACCATTTGAACCCATTAATACATAAGGCGCCTGAACTCATACCAAACCTATTTAAAAATTCCACTTGCATTGCCTGAACCCACTCCAAACCTGATTACCATTACCTGTATACTACGTGAATCCATATAAACAGCCATAAAATTCCCTAAAAAAATACTTTTCACAAAAAGTATTTTAAAATTTTTATCTGACTTATATTTTGCTTTCCATTGACATTAAGTTGATCACAGCGGATATTTGAAACAAAGAATTCATATAGCCGACCCCAACTAGTTTATAACAAAGGCTTGGTTGTTGTTGATGTTGTAAATATATAATTTAGCATAAAATAATGAGTTGCCCATACCACACTCTTAGACATTAGGATACCTCAACAACAACCACCATCTTCCATGATTAATGAAGGCTGTAATCAATCCTAGTGAATTTCTGTCCATTCATAATTCATAAAAGAAGAGAGTAAATGAAAAATGCAAGTCTACCACAAACCCTATTTATATTTTTGATTTTCTTGTAAAGTAATAAAAACCATCCCAATTTATAAAAAGACAAACATCCAGCAGTTATCAGTGTTGTACATATAACTTGGGGGCTTATTTCTTATATTCATATCCTCAAACCGCAAAAAAAAGAAAGAGAACCTAACATAATAGCACAAAAACCAACAAGAGATGACAATTTCTTTCCCCGTCTGTACTATCAAAGAAAAGATTAACTTTTCCAGTCATCTGATTTACTTTTCTTCATATTCTCTAACTGATATTATCTAATTATGCACCATCGTTTCAACTCATGGTGTTTTCTAATCAAATCAAAAGGCCCACAGAAATAATCAAAACCATTAATTTTGATTTGCTAAATGTTTTTAAATAATTGATTTTAACAACTTAAAACTACTACTTTTGTCCAATTCAATCCACAAATTTTATTTTGATGCCAATCCAAGATAAACCAAAATTTAAAATGCCAAGATTCAACTATTTGCTAAAATATCATCAATTACATAACTATTTAACAATATCAGAACTGCATCCAACAATGTAAGAAAAGGAAAGTTAATGATTCCGTATACAGAAGCAAAAAAACATAAAATCATACGAGAAAACAGGTGAGGCATGAAAACAGTTGCATGGACTCAAGTAAATAAATATTTTGAAATCTGATGTTAAGAACATTCTGTTTGTTTCACCGGAATTATGATATACTATGCACTGCAGATAGTCACTGCAAATTCATAGGCACACTAGTATGTTAATTTACATCTAAACAGAACAATAGCAAAACCTAAGACATTCCCCAAATTCCCTACCACAATTTCACTTGTTCTATCATGTCAACAAATATTTACACCTACAAAATCAAACCACATACTCGTTTACAGTAAAAACAATCAAACAAATTACCTTGCGACTCTGACTGCGACTTGCCAAAGATGACGGCTAGTGGAGAGTCAATCCTTGGAAGGGAGGCAAGAGGAGAAGCGACGATGAGCGATGAAGGCAAGCACAAGAAAATTGAGATTTGGAAAACGGAAACAGCTTCGTGCCTTTGTTTCAAAAGGCTACGTCGTTTTGATATAGGCTTTTTGACGTAGGTCAACCCACATCAAAACGACGTTAGTTATTAGTTTCATTAACTACAGATGGCAAACAACCCGATTACTGTAAAATATTTGAATAAAACTCAATTTGCACCTTTAACTTGGGAGCAATATTTCAATTTATCCAAAATTCAACTTTTTCATAATTTACCCCTTAAATTTACACCAAAAGAATTAAAATGCAATTTTTATAAAATTAATTTTTAATATTTTTAAATAAAAAAAATATTTAAAAGTTTAAAATTAAAAAAGAAAAATTATTTAAAAATATAAGAATAATTATACAAAATATGACATTGTCTTATCTTTGATTTAAGATATAATTAAATAAAATATTTGATTTAAAAATTTTATAGAATTAAAAAATATATTTAATTAAATGAATATTTGGTTTAAAATTTTTATTATTATTTTTTAAATTATTTTTTATTGTATTTGATTTAAATCAAATATTTCATTATTTTACAATTATACTTTGATTTAAACTGAAATTCTTAAATGGGTCTTTAATTTGTTCTTTTGGTACAAATTCAGGAAGTATATTGTACAAAAAATTTATTTTTGGACAAATTGAATATTGATTCTAAATTTTGGGATGAATTGATCTTTATTCCTAAAATATTTATCCATAAACTTGAAATAATATATAATTGAATTTACTAGAAATTTAACTTTTTGAATTAATTTACCTTTTAAATTTTCGTCAAAAGAACAAAAAGCTCACTTTTAAAGAAAAGTAAATTGTTAATTAATAAAAATTATTTAAAAAGTTTAAGATTAAAAAAGAAAAAAGAAATTATTTTAGAAAATACAATAATTATAAAAAACTTACAATGTAGTTAAATAAAATATATCGGTTATGAAATTATAAAATTAAAGATATTTAATTATATTGAATATTTTGTTTGAAAAATATTTATTACTTTTTGTTGAATTATTTTTAATTATGTTTGATTTAAATTAAATATTTCTTTTTAAATTATATTCGATTTAAATTAACATTTTTATTTTAATAAAAATTGTGCTTTTTAAAAAAATGGGTTTTGTTTTCTTGTGCAAGTTGGGAATTAAATTTTACAAAAATTCTTTTTTTTTTTTTTATCAAAGTGTTCATTACTTCTAAATTCAAGAGGCAAATTGAGTCTTATTCCTTTATATTTTTATTACGACAAATATCCTTAATTCATTTGGTAGGAGACTATTTTCATTTTAGAGTTCATGGTTGTTCTTTCCCGTAATGTTTTTTATTCAAATCAATTTTCTACTTGAATCAAACCCTTGATTTTGCATAGATCATCCATTAAGTTTAAGCATGTTTTATCACCTAAGTAAAAAATTTGAATTATTAATTTTAAAAGGTATTAATAATGCTTTTTAGAATCGGTAGTTGAACTGATGAGAAGAAAGACACTAAATTGGATTTTTTAACTGAGTTAAACTGAACATTTATATATAATAATTGAAATATTTTTTAAAATAATATTGAAAACACAGGATTATAAATACTCTATTTGATTCATTTAGATCGAAACAGTTAAATTTCCATAAGATTAACGGAAGTTTTTTTTGTTGAACTGAAATTTTTCCATTTTTTTCTCATCCGCCTCAACATTGCATTAACTAATTCTTCTTGAAAGTCAAACGTCTTTCTCTCTTCATCTAGTAAACTCATTCACCTTCAAAATTAATGGATAGAACGCAAAAAAATAGGCACATCAGCAATGATTTAAATTTTCCTCTTACTTTTTTATTTTGGTGGGAAATTTAAAGTGAAATGTTAATTTTTTGAAATGTGCGCATTTAGTAATAAAAATATGGATAAATTTGATTTAGCATGGATATTAGATTGTTCTAAATATATGAACTTCTCCTAAGAAATTGCGTATATAATATAATTCCTAGATTTATATGGATAAATAAGATATGTGCGCCAATTTTATCTCAAATCCGATTATATCACAATGTATAATAACCCAATAAAAACTCTATCTCACTTCTTTTTCCTCCATTACACTACCATTATTCTTAATACTAGCAATAATAATTATATTGAAGAATAAGTGTTGCAGAGCCCATTCAAGCAATAAATAAGAAGCGAGAGGAGAAGAAATTAAAAAAAAAAAAAAAAAAAAAAAAGCAAAAGAACAGTGGATGAAAATGCGTCTAAAGGATAAGGCAGGATGAGAAAGGAGTGAATCTCCATATTGGGGAGTGGAAATAGAGTTCGACGATGACATGCCTCAACTTCTCTCTTTCAATCTCTTATCTAGCGATTTCAATTTCATCCTTGCTCCTCTAGTTTGTTTCTATTGGAGTTCTTTTTTAATTGGTCTTCCTATATTAATTATGTTAATTATTTCTCTTTCCACAGTATTATGGCTAATAAATACCAATTAGCCATTTAGAGTATGAACTTTTTTTTTTTTGTTTTTTTTTTAATATATTCTTTTGAGTCTCTCATGATGACTATTCAGGGATCAAGGGTCGAGTTCTAGGTTCTAGATTTTGGATTTTGTGTTTGGTGTTTTGGGGTTTAAGATTTGGAGTTCAAGTTGAGGGTTTAGGGTTCGAGGTTCAGGATTTAGGGTTTGGGATTCAGAGTTCAGGATTGGGAGTTGAGGGTTCGAGGTTGAGGGTTCAAGTTTGATTTCGAGTTCGAGATTCAAGGTTGAGGTGATGATTCGGGATCCAAGGCTCAAGGTATGGGGTCCAGGGTCCAAGGTCCAAGATTTAAGATTTAGGATTTAGGGTCTTCTACACGATAGTATAGGATCTTGTAGCCAAGAGGACATGCTTAACTCCTTACTCGATCCCTCCTTTAGAACTACATATGAAATCCACGTCAATCAGGAAGTATTCAATAGTTTTGACCCAACATCTCTTTGTATATTACTTGGCCAAACATTTTGAGATGACAAAATTTATTCTATTGACCTGTAGGATGCAACGATATTGAGCTCAGTCTATTCTTTGCCAGAGCTTCTGGATGCAAAAATCCAAAGGTAGACTCTTTAGCCTGAGAAACCCTGTAACCTAGCCTACTTCGACGCCAATAACTTCTGTATGTCTGATGGGCAAATTGGGTAGCGTTTTCTACACAGTACTATAGGATCCTATGGCTAGCAGGAATGCTTATCTCACCGACTAGACGTCTAATTTATATACGCAATATAAATTCATTTCCTTAAAATCAATGCACTCCCAAAGAATTCAGTAGTTTTGACTAAATCTCTCTTACTGTTGCTTCGCACAATATTTTAAGACAATAATATTTCAGTTACTGACATATAGAATGCAACAATATCGAGTTCGGGCTATTCCATGTTGCGTTTCTGGGTGCAATAATCTAAAGTAATACTTCTTCGATTTAAGAAACCTCGTAATTAGGCATGATCTGAAGTCGATATCTTATGTAAGTTTAACGGTTAGACGAATAGGATCTTCTGCACTGTAGTATGGGATCTTATGATCATCAAGACATGTTTATCTCGTTTGCTCGATGCCTCATTTAGAATTGCATGCACAATATAAATTTATCCTTGAATCTGTGTCATTCTGGAAGAATTCGGCAATTTTGACCCAATATCTCCCTATCTGTTGCTTGATATGATATTTTTTGATACTATAATATTTGGTCTGTTGACCTATAGAACACACCAATATCGAGCTTGTTTCATTCCATGTTGGGACTTTCAAGCGAATAAACCAAAAGTTATAATCATTTGGTCCAAGAAGCCCTGTAATTGGCTTGCACCAAAGCTGATATCTTGTTCATGTCTATTGGGCAGCTCATATATGATCTTCTGCGCGGTAGTATGGGATTTTGTGGCTAGCATGAGATACTTATCTCGACTGCTAGATGTCTCATTTAGAATTGCATATGTAATATAAATTCATCACCAATATTTTTGCCACTCAGGCAGAATTTGTTAGTTTTAAAGGCAGAATTTGTCAGTTTTAACTTCTCTTTATGTGTTGCTTAGCTCGACACTTTGAGACTACAATATTTGATCACTTAACTTGTTGGATGCCATGATATGGAGCTCTATCCATTCCATGCTCGAGCTCTCGAGAGCAAAAAACCTTCAAGAGTATACCATTTATGTCTAATAAGTCCTGAAGCAAGCCTGGTCTGAAGCTTACATCTTCCATATATGTGATGGACATCTCGGATAGGTCTTATGCACAATAATATGTGATGTTATTGCTAGCAAGAGAAGCGTATCTCAGCTGCTAGATGTCTCACTTAGAATTACATATGCAATATAAATTCATCAATGAAATTCGTGTCACTCTAGAAGAATTTAGTTGTTTAGACCCAATATATCTAAGTTTATTGCTTGGTAGACATCTTAAGACTATGATGGTCTATTGACCTTTCGACATAATAATATCGAGCTCGGCCATTCCATGTAGAGCTTTCAAGCGTAAGAACTCAAATATCTTTTTGGTCCAAGAAGCCTTATAACCAAGCTTACTCTTGAACGATATTTTCTATACATCTAATAGGCAAATCAGATAGGGTCTTCTGCTGCATTAGTACGGGATCTTGCAGCTAGCAGGAGATACTTATATCACCTACTAATTGTCTCATTTATAATTGCATCGCAATACATAACCATCCCCAAAATTTGTGCCACTCTAGAAGAATTTCGCAAGCTTGACCTAGTATCCCTCTGTCTATTTCTTGGCACAATATTTTAAGACTAAAATATTTGGTCTCTTGACAAGTAGGACGCAATGTCATCAAGCTTGAGCTATTCCATGTTGGGGCTTCCAAGCACAAAAACCAAAGGTATACCTCTTTGGTCTAAGAAGCTCTGTAATTAGACTTGCTTTAGAGCTGATATCTTCTATACATTCAGTGGGCAACTGGAATAAGGTCTTCTGCAGGGTGGTCTGGGATCTTAAAGCCAGTAGGACATGCTTATCTCGCATGTTCAATGCCTCATTTGGAATTGCATACGGGATATAAATTTATTCTCGAAGTTTGTGCCACTCTAAAATAATTCGGTGATTTGACCTAATATCAATCTATTTATTTCTTGGCTTGACATTTTGAGACTATAATATTTATTTATAAGACGTAATGATATCGAGCTTAGGTGATTGTATGTATAAGCTTTTGGGCACAAAAACCTAGAGATATACACATTTAGTCCATGGAATCTTATAATCAGGCTTGCACCATAGTTGATATCTCATGTACTTTTGATGGACAACTCGGATTGGGTTTTCTAGTATAGGATCTTGTGGCTAGTAGGAGATGATTATCTCGCCTAATAAGAGTTTAGAGTTTCGTATTTTGAGTTTCAAATATGAATTCAAGATTTAGGGTTCTGAGTTCAACATTTAAAGTTCAGGTTTGGGGCTTAAGGCTCCGCACTCAGGGTTCAGGACTTAGGGCTTTCGGATATATAGTTTGTAGTTTAGGATTTAGAATTGAATTGGATTGTCAATAATAAGGAACAAAAAAGTAAATACAAATCAAGGCAATATGACATTGGGATAAATAAAAAAAAAGGCCAACAATGAATGATTTAAAAATTAGATTAAATGTCGAATTAACTTGATGAAAGGATGCGATTTGATTGGATCAACTCCATTCAATTGTTTTCTTTGTTATTTTTAAAGACTAATCATAAATAATTTTGCATCAAGTAAAATTATAATTATAAAAGTAGAATCATTTTTCATATCATACATTATCAAATTTCAATAATAATAATAAATATTTTAGGTCAATGCATTATTTTTTATATAACATCATACAATAATTAGGTGAATTTTATATTTTTGGTTGATTATTTTTGTTATATACATTTTTTTATATTTTTACATGAATATGTTATATAGATTAATTAAATATATGTATATTTTGTTTTAGCATTAAAGGATACGTAATCAAACTTAATTGGATATAACAATTTAGTAATGAATTAAATCCTTTTTTTTTTTTTTTTTTGGGTAGAATAATGTTCGTAATTCTTCTAAAATAGCATAAAAATTCCATACAACATAAAATATTATTTTCAAAAATTCAATATTGAAATTCAAACAACTATAATTAATAAAAACCCTTCTTCAAAATTTAAAGTATTGATAACATATATACATAGAAATCAGTAAAAGAACAAAGACGTATAAATATAGGCTGAAAGAAAAATATACAGCATAAACAAATAATACAGAGAGAGAGAGAGAGAGAGAGAGAGAAGGAGAGAGAGGAATTTTAAGCAACACTATAATTCGGATGAGAAGACACATATACACACACAGCAAGGAATTTTGAGCAACAATAACCTCACTATAATTCGCATTAGAAGACAAGCAAACTGAGTAGCTCATGCTCTAAATAGTGACTTGTTTTTATACTTTGTTTTCGAATTCTGGACGAGGTTCATTCCAAAATAGAAGCTCTTATTTCTGCTCATCTTCATCATGAATAAAATTTTTCTGCTTCTATTCAGGAAAAGAAAAGTAGAATATTATTAAATAAAGAATATATAGATTAACAATTCCCTTTTACAATGTCAATTATCAAATTATGAACTTACTTTAGATTTATATATATATATTCAAATTATATATATTTAATTATAAAATTAAACTCCCCCACGATAAAGATTGAGACATTCAATTAAACTCACTCCCGATAAAGATCGAGAAATTCTTATATGGATTTAATCGACTGTGTACTGGCCAACATTGATCTGCCGCCGCATTCTCGCTCTCTAACGTATCTAAGATATCTAAGCCAACACCAGCTCTTAATATTCAAATTTATTTTCTACCAACTTGAACTAACCGAACTTCTATTGTATTCTGATTAAATATATGTTCCATCTTCTGGAAAAGCCTCGCTTCAATTCGCAATCCAAAGTCATGGATTAAAGAGTAAAGATTCTCAGGCAACAAAATTTGCTAGCTGCTTCTGCTCACAAACACTAAACTGTAGAGTTAACCATTACAATGACACGAGCACAAAGCCTATTAAAAAGATTTCATTATACAATACACTTCAAAGCCATGACTTGCAAACAAGTGCAAAGACCGATGTTTGAACCAGGCATATGCTGGTATGCTGTCCCTCAGATTCCAGGAAGGCAACATAATTAACCAATTGAGATGTTCTACTAATCGCAATATATTGGAGTGAGGACAGCCTAAAGACCAACCCAATATGAACGTCCATTGCTATTGTGAATTGCTGATGAGACAGGAGATGTCACACACCACTCGTACCAAACCTGCATTGCAGTCAAATCTCTTAATCTACTACTCTTAAGCATGTATGCACATGAAGGAGAAAGTCTGCAGCCAAGACTGCTATTGCATGTCTTCCCTTCTTTTCTAATTATAAACTTTTAAAGCATTTACCATCTTCTCTGTCCATTACCTTTGAAGGGCCACAACATCGCCAAAAATTTACTTCTAAAGGAGAACCAGGATGTATGCACACCGGTGTCCTTAGTGGAAAAAATATAGCAAACCTAATAGCAGAAAAGGAAATAAACACACATGAAAGTCAAGTTTAGGAAAGAGCCATTGCATACATATTTACAATATTACCATGGACGAATAATTCACTGACAATATTCAATTTCGAAGCCAAGCATAGGGAAAATTAATGAAACAAGAAGGAAATAAACACCAGAAAAGTCAAGTTTAGGAAAGAGCCATTGCATACATATTTACAATATTACTATGGACGAATAATTCACTGACAATATTCAATTTCGAAGCCAAGCATAGGGAAAATTAATGAAACAAGCACATTTTAAAATGATTAAGGGGCTTATTCCAAAATTAAAGATCTAACAAAGTTGAAATACATCATTCAAGTGATCCAGTGTCATACCAGCTGAACATATTTGGGGTTGCCGTTGAAGGCTCAATGCCAAGATGTATGTCTTTGTAGAGCTCAGCATCAAAATACCCAGCAAATCCTACACCAAAAAGGAAAACAGACCGAAACAACCTCCCTTACTGGAAATCAGAACCAGATAATTCAGAGTAAGGACAAACACCGTAAAAAGAAGCATTTTATTATGACAAGGCAATAAAGTAATTCCAATAATTGAAACCAAGGACATCAAAAACAAAAAAGCACTGCAGTCCATAATTTTTCAGGAAAACCAGAGCTTTGTTGAGTGATGAAAGACAAACCAGGAAAAATGAAGGATAGAGATAGAAGAGAGAAATCATTTGAAAATTCCATTTGTTTTGATGGAATTTTGGTTTAATTACATTCCATTCCATAGAACTGAAATCATGGAATTAAAATGAACATCTATTTTCTGAAGATGAAATAACAGAATTTAAAATGAAGAACTTTGGTTTACTTGTGCAATTCATTTGCTCTAGACAAGCTATAACTCCAAGGGCTAGGGAAGGATTTGGGACTTTGGGGTTTATAAGGTGCAAAAATAGATTGTGATTTGGAGTTGAAATTCATTCACAAGAACACTGGAACCTTATTAAGATTAAGAATCCCAAACCTGGAACCTTCTAAACCAACAATATACAAGATAGGAAGAAAACAATTTTATAAATGTTCCAAGTAACAATAAAAATCCCTGAATAGTCCAAAAACCTAAAATCTCCTGAGAAAAACTTGAAATTACATAATTAAAAATTAAATAAGTGTTCCCTAAATATAATTTTCATTTACTGCAACAATTATCTAAAAAGACAAGTTATCTGTAAGATTATCTTATAACATACCATGCACCATGGCTGACCCAGTGTCATTTGTTATATCAAACTGCAGCTTTTTGTACCGCTGATTGCTTTTCTTAGTTGTGTAATTTGGATGAGTAAATGTAAAGACCTATGCAGGAAAAGATTGTATGAGAACGCACGCAAAACCAGAGTTTTTCTAAGCTGAAGAAAGATGCACAGCAGGTACATATATGAGATGGTTGATTGAAAACAATGGTCTATGGATTTGTCAACAACCAACTTGAAAATCAAGCATTGGTTAGATCTAAGGCCTAGCATGCTGTGCACGAGGTTAAAAATGACAAGATCCATCCACCAGGGTTAGCGTACTAGATGACTTACAGGTTGACAAGGGGCAAGCAATGCCACATTATGTAGTTTGACAACATATGCAGTCTCAAAGTGCACAAGATCTTTGTGTGCCTTAACCTGCAGCACAATCAGAAGCCATTGAAGTGCTTGAAGGGGATAACAGAACGCAACAACACGAATACACAGGACAGGGACACACATCATTGTACAACTTTGATGCTGTTACCGGTTGGATAAAACTTGTATACCTGCAAAAGAAATATCGATAAAACAAGCAATATTCTATTTAACCTCAAATTTAAATTTCCAAGAAAGACCCTAGAAGAAAGATCATTCAAGTCTAATAAAAACAAAGAGCTGTACCATTCTCTATCATAGATTTTAAATAGCCAGAAGATGGAAGAAATTCATTTACTTTTGAAGGATAACTTCAAAAAATATTCTACTACAGTCATGCGAGCATCTGGTGATGCATGCAGGTAAACAAATGATATAAAAAAAAAATAAAATAAAATAAAATAAAAAAAAAACCGCGTATCTGCATATGTGGACATATTCTCGAGAAGATTCAACACATATTTTACCATAATTACCCATAACAAGATAGAAGAATGAGATCAAAATTAGTCCCACAATAGAGAAGAATATACATACGACGATGGTATAGAGATACCGTCCTGCTTCAAAATCCTTTGGGCACCATCAAGGCACTCAGGTGACAACTCATTGTCACCAAATGAACCAAGCAATTCACTAACCTAAAGACCAAAATTAAGTGCAAATAAATGAGAATATAGTTGCCAGCATTCAGAAATACATTAACTAATTAAAACATAAAAACATTTAGATACCAAGATATCAGCTTTCTCAGGAGCATCCCAGTGCCGCATGTCACAAGAAATTATAGTGACAATGTCTTCCCACCCTTCCAGCTTAACCAAACTCTGTTGCAACAAAAGATCATTGTACTCAGATCCATGGAAGTTTAACAATGAAAGGAACTTGAAGCAAAAAGTGCAATTAAAATTTACACACCTAATAAGGACTAGACCAATAAGTCAGTTTTATTGTTCATCTCTCACAAGAAAAGTTCATTTGTTGACAAAATTTTAGAACTTTAATCACAGATGCTTAAATGTGTTTCAAATATGATTTTACACCACATTTCTATAGAAAGATTCCTAAAGTCAAAGCAAACATTTTATTCTGTTACGCTCAAATCTAAAATGCAATACTCACATGAAGTGTAACAACAGCATTTGGATTTTTCTCCACTGCATACACTTTTAACTTGCGTCCAGTTTCTTCAGCTGCCTATATACTATAATGAGGAACAAAACATGGAACATAAGAGTCACCAAATTTCAAACTACAGAAGGCATAGGATGAACCTGCAATGATGCCCTAACAAGAGGTCCACGTCCTGCTCCGACAACCATCAGTACCTTGCCACATTTAAGTACAAAATCACCATGAACTTCACATTTTGAGAACATTAGAGTTTATACACCTTAGACAAGGTGCAAGAATAGAAACAGGATATATATATATATATATATATATATATATATACAAGGAGGATGACAACAAAAATCTGAATAAGGAAAGCTGGTAGCTTACAGTGGTCACGGTTGCTTCATCAGGGACCCTGTCCAGCAAAGCTTTACTAATTGCTCTTTGGTACTAGAAAAATACATGCGCATTAATCTTACAGGCCACAAAAAACTGCCATCACTGCCCAAAAAAATATAACGAAAAAAGAAATACATATATATATATATATATATATATATATATATATATATATATATATGTGAGAGAGAGAGAGAGAGAGAACAACAGCAGCAGCAGCAATGAAAGAAAAGAGAGAAACAGGAAAAGAGAAGAAACAGACAGAAAATACAGAATTACAATTATTGATTAATTTTGTGGATCAATATCATGTTAGACATTTTCCTTGGCCAATTATAAACGAGAGTATTTTCCTATAGAGATCACAACCGATGTCATACGCATAATATCATTAGTTCGGAATGGCAGGGATGCACAACCATGCATGACCAAACAATATGAGCATAACGGCTTGAAGTAACCGAACCAAAGAAACTTGAGTTCGTACATTTTCAGGGTCCGTTCAAAACCCAAAAAGATGAGCTTAAACTTCGGTCATCTCAAAGAAACTTCGAAGAGTTCAGTTCCTTTTTTGCTTCACTTGAGCAAAACCTCAATAAGCATATCCATATTCAACAACATAAACTAAATTTGTACACATCACCAAACGACATGAATATTTATGTAAGCCAAAAATCAGGGAAGAGGGACGATTAAATATAAGGCTGAGACTTCCATCTCATCTTTTTTTTCTTATGGAGCCATTAAACTGTTTATTATAGTTTAGTACTTTTATCATATTATTGATAATTAACTTTGATGTACTTCTATTAACAAAAGTGAACAACAAAAAGAAGTAATTGAAATATAAACCATCTAAAAGAAGATGCAAATTGATAAACATAATTGAATCAATCTCACGCGATTTTTGGTCCGGCAAGTAAGAAATTCATCTTTGAACTAGTTCATTTAACTTGACAAATGAAAATAGCTTTTGCCAAGCTCGTCCAGAATTATTTATCGAGCATGCATTTCACTTTATCCACAAATGCATTAATGATAGAAAGGTACAGAGGGAAGGAATTATTAAGCATTCAATATTCTGTTCCAGAATAATTTGATCTAGAGATAGTCACACCTGGATGTATTTGACTGAGTCTTTCTCAAATGTCTCGTATGTTTGTGCCTCTAGATTATCCATGAGGGGCTAAAAGAGAAAATCACAAACTCCCAATGAGTAGTTAATCAATGAAAATGTGAGAGATTATCATAAATTATAAAATATTGAAAAATTCCATTTTCAAAAAGGTCATATGTTGACAGAAAATCTTCGTCAATAAACGAAATTAGACAAGTATGAGCCACAAAAAACTTACTTGCAAGGGCGACTGTAGAAAATCCCTATAACCAAGCTGACATAAGAGACCAAAGGATTCAAAAGGGTTAATATGAAAAAGAATTTTAAACAAAATAAAAATGACATATTTTAGGTGTGCATTTGAGAGGGAAGCACCTCAAAACGTTCTTGCTCAGGGAGCGGATCCATCCTTTGAAAGAGGTAACCAACATAGTCCAAATATGATCTCAGGGGATGCCTCTGCACACCTACAAACAAAAGGATGTACTAACCCATTAATATAAGAAATATAGGTGATTGTGCATGCAGTGCAGAACAGAAAACTCGATCACAATTGAACTGAAGCATACACCTTTGGGAATTGACACAGAACTAAAAGAAACTTACTCTCAACATTACAATCAAGATGATTCGCAGATAAATCTAAGCTTTCCATTGGAACGCTGTGTACAGGTTTTCCAGAGAGAACAATCTGGAAAGATTTTTGGAAGCACCAAGATTAGTCAATGGCATCTCAGCAATTAACAATTAGATCTGAAAGCATTAGTACTGACAAAATGTGATAAGAAATAGAACATAATAATCAAAGTACTGGAAATAATATCTCAGGCTGGAAAATTTGCTCAAGAAGTGTAAGATTCCAATATGTAACAGTACTTTTTTCCTTAGGATAACTATTCTAAGTCAATTGTTAGCATCACCTCAGTAATGCCATTCTTAGACTCAATAAAGAGAAGAGCAATGTCAAAGCGGCAAATCACATGATCCACCTCCAAGACTCACAACTATGCACAAGGAACACCAAAAAGTAATGATTTGCATACCTGTATGGAATGGTTAAAGAACCCAGTAATAAGCTTCTGGTGCCGCTTGGAGAGGCATGGATAACCCCGTGCATTTGTTAGGAAAGACTGGTAAATCAATAATGTTTTCATTGTAAACAAAGTAACCACAGAAGCAAAATGCAACTGATTTATTTCATAAACGAAATACACTGCACTGAAACCCAGTATATACTTACATCAGTATGTATTATGGCTGCTCTAACAGATTCTCCAAACCAACGGCCTAGTGAGTTTGCTGATGGCAGGGAACTCCTAGAGAACAAGCATGTATTATAAGAATTTATGCATAACAGATAAAAGCTAATGAAGGAACAAAACATTAGGGACCAGAGTTTAGCTCACAAAACATCTAGTGCAATCGCTAATTGACTGTGATGTTCACATAGAAGACGAAATGAATTCCATAGTTCCCAAGAATCAATCTGCATTTCAAAAAACTAAAAAAGATGAATTCCATGCTTCTTATCAATAAAACTCCGAACTAACTGTTTAATATTCAGTAAACACTAACTCAACAAAGTCAATTCAGCAGCACTTCAAAGATTATAAGGCCCAAACAGAGTTTTCCACGACAAGATGTTCCGTGCAAAAGGAGATCTTTTATCAGATACAATATATGGCTTATGTCATGTCTATTTCACAAACATAGGAATTGAGAGAATCGAGAAGCCAGTAAGAAACACACTTGTTTCCTACTATTTTGGTTTACAATACATACATATCCACCTATGAACAGATTTGAGAAAAATTGGGGATTCTCACCAAATTAATTGAGTTTATGTCCGTAGAATCCTCTTCAGTCTTCATCAGTGGAATTCTAAGCCACAACTTCAATAAGGAAGTAATTTAGAATAGAGACAATAATGAAACATTTTGATATTCAAAACAAAAATAAAATAAAATAAATGTTGGGATTAAGAAAGGCACCTGCATACTGTTCAAGCCTTGTAAAATCTGATTTACACACCTTGCATAGTTAGCGCAGGATGCACCCTTAGGAGAAGGAAGAAGGCAGGCCTGCAGCAGATAATCATAAGGTTAACACCATAGGCTCTTCAAAGGACTTTCCTGTGAAAACCATCCCTAATATCTATGAACATCAGAAAATATCAAAATATTGCAACCATTAGGAGGGAATTGGGTGAAAAATTAGTGCCACTGGTTTCTAAAAGGTGGGTGCAAGTAAGGGATATTATAGGCTAATGTCTTCGTACGGCACATCCAAGGTCATGGATATTTGTAAAGACATACTTTATAGACCACAAGCACTTTTTTTTTCTTTTTAAAGAATAAAGAAAGGAATTTCCATTCAATATTTTCTACGAAGAAAATCCTGTGTTCATGAACCCAATGACCTTATTAAAACACATTCACTTCACCACTTCTAGAATACTTGCAAAAGCAATCAAAGGGTGTAAAATCATTCCAATGATTAAACCTGTAACGAAAGATGATTAGCCCAGGCTATTTCTTGCTTCAGAGTAATTTCAGAATCCATCCGTAGAGTTTCATCTTCTGAATCCAAGTCAATCCATGAACTAATTTTTCCTGTGAAAAAAGAAAAATCAAAACGCAACAAGAGAGAATTTTACAAGGGAATCCAATGCCCACAAGATTGCCCATAAGTAAGAAATCTAACATAATTAAATAACACAATAATTAAACAACCAACGGAGTCAAAACAGTAAAGCCTCAAGTGTTAAGAATCAATAATTGATAGTTTAATTTATGCAATTTTTCCAACCATTGAACCATACGCGCCATAATTGAATGAAAAAGCAGGAAATTTCAATAAAGAGTTTCAAAGACCGGTATTAAAGTGATAATGATATCCTACAGCAATTGACATACAATTTACATGACTAGTGCTTGCAATCCATCAGCTCCACTTAGGCATCTCATTTCAAGGGGGAAAAAAAAACAACCAAGCTGAACGGTTAAATTGCTTAAAGATCTAGGTTACAATTGATTTTCAGGCCAACGAACTAAACCTTGAAGTAACTTTTCTTCCGTTGCAGCAATAGCTGACAGACAAAACTTTGCCTTGTCAAAAAACGTTGAAACCCAAAATATATTACACTTTCCTATGACTAAATTCTGAGAATATTGTTCTGCAGTCAAAACTGCAGAGAGGCCTTTTTTTCTTTCTTTTTCTTTTTCTTTTTTTATTTTTGTCCGGGGGGGGTGGGGAGGGTGTGAGGATTTGATCTAGTTTTTTTTTTTTTTTTGAATTTAGGATTTGATCTAGTTGAAAATTCAGCAAAGTGACAAATACTTCCAATAAGAAGAACTTATTTTTTCGATATATATATATATATATATATATATGATGAATTTCAAGAAAATAAAGATCAGCAGCAAGAAAACAATATCATAACATGTTGCCTGCTTTAATAAAGCATCAGAACTGATGCAATTAAATATATCCTAGAATTAAACTCAGCAATTTTCTGCAACCACTCAAAAATCATTATAGAAAAGGAAAAAAGATATATGAAACTCAAAAGTCATAGTATGGATAAACCTAAAACATAAAATTAAACAGAACAGTACATCAAGCAATGTGTCTAGCAATTAGGAACCTAGAACTGTCAGAGCATTTAATTTCCTCAATTGATTCAAATAAAAAGTAGAAAGTTATGCACTGATTCTAACCACTAGTGCAAAACGAACAAATTTGTCAAATTAACACTCAATGGAAGAATAGCTCAAACTATAATCAAGACAGATAGATTAAAAAAGAAAAAGAACAAAGAAGTCTATTTGCATGCTTTAAGTTACAGATGTGAACTCAAAGATTTCATACCCACAACATGACTACTCCACTGTGATGGGCTCAAAACTAAATCTGACCCCGCGACAGGCAGAACACACGATCCACCACAAGTTTTTCCTTTTTCCATCAAGCTCGGCCTATAGGTGGGATTCATCTGTGTCATAAAGTTATACATTTTTCAGAAGCAGAATCTTATGCTCTTTACTAATGAAGCCTCACTGGAAGTTATAGGAAACAATAGAGTTTGATAATATCGCAGAAAACTATATAAAGGATGTGAGGCTGAAAAAAAAAAAAAGATAGCATATTGTCACCTAGAAACCAGGAAATAGGGATGTTATGACGCGGGGAAATTCATAAACAATAGGCATAATTATAGTATACAAAAAATGTTGCTGGAAGCCTATCAGCAAAGACATAGAAGCCCACCATAACATTGATGTAGGTTAGCATACTACCATTCACACAAAAGTAGCAATAAGCTAATATGTGACTGGCTAACTAGTCACCATGTTTGAAACATAACAAACAAGGTCATTGAGAATTCTATAACCAACAAGTAGAGAATGGCAAAAACTACCAATGACTAGGTCTTCCATAGAGTGTTCAAAAAAGAAAAAAAAGATGAGAGACTAAAAAGAAAATATTGAAAAATAAACAAACAAAAGCAGCTGATACCCTAAATGGCTAATGGGCCTCTATTAGCCATAGTACCACAGAGAGAAAAATAGTTAAAATAATTAAGATACGCAGACCAACTAAATAAATAACTCCAATAGAAACAAACCAGAGGAGCAAGGACGAAATCGAAACCGCCAGAGGAGAGATTGAAAGAGAGAAGCTGAGGCATGTCATTGTCGAACTCTGTTTCCACTCCGCAGTATCGAGATTCGCTCTTTTCCCATCCTGCCTTATCTCCTAGAGGCATTTTCCTGCACTGCTCTATTGCTTCTTTTACTTCTTCTCCTTACTCTTCTTATTTATTCTAGCAGTGCTCGAATGGGCTCTGCAACAACTTATTGCCTTAAATATAATTATTATTGCTAGCATTAAGACTAATAGTAGTGTAATGGAGGAAAGAGAAGTGAGATAGGCATAACTATTTGCTAAAATATCATCAATTAAATAACTATTAATAACAATATCAGAATTGCATCCAACAATGTAAAAAAAAGTTGACAATTCCATAGACAGAAGCAAAAAACACAAAATGATAAATTAAAAAAGGTGAGGCATGAAAACCTTGCATGGACGCAAGTAAATACCATGCACTGAAAAAAGTCACTGCAACTTCATAGTCACAATAGTATGCTAATTAACATCTAAACAGAAAAATAGCAAAACCCTAAGTCATTCCCCAAATTCCCTACCACCACTTCACTTACTCTATCATATCAACAAATATTTACACGTACAAAATCAAACCACATACTCATTTGCAGTGAAAATAATAAACAAATTACCTTGCGACTGCGAATGCGACTTGTGAAAGATGGTCGCTCGTCGAGTCGCTGTAAGAGTCAGCTTGGATGAGAGGCAAGAGGAAAAGCGACGATGAGCGATGGAGGCAAGCAGAAGAAAATGAGATGTGGAAAAGGCAACAGCTTCGTGCCAAAAGGCTACGTCGTTTTGATGTAGGGTTTTTGATATAGGGTTTTTGATAAGGTTAACCTACATCAAAACGATGTTGTTTATTCGGTATATTAACTACAGATGGCAAATAACCCGATGTTTACTCAAAAATATTTGTCGCTGAAAACAGTATAAAATTTGCCAAAAAAATCAACTTTTTGTATATATTACTTCCTGAATTTCCTGAATTTACATCAGAAGAAAAAATAAATCTATTTTTTAAAGAAAAATAATTTCTAATATTTTTAATTAATAAAATATCTAAAAAGTTTAAACTTAGAAAAGAAGAAAATACAATAACTATACAAAATTACAATGTAATTAAATAAAATATTTCATTTAAAAAATTATAAAATTTAAAAAATATATGATTATACTGAATATTTTGTTGAAAAATATTTATTTGTTTTTATATTATTTTAATTATATTTGATTCAACTCAAATATTTTTTAAATTATTTGATTTAAATTAAAATTTTTATTTTGGTAAAAAGTAAGCGCTTTTTTTTTTTGAAAAATGGAATTTTTATTGTGTAAGTTCATGGCGTAAATTGTACAAAAGTATATTTTCGAGCAAATTGTACATTACTTTTAAATTCAAAGAGCAAATTGAATCTTATTTCTTAATCTTTTTTATTAAGATGAATCTTCTCAATTCATTAAGTACGAGACTAGTCTTATTTTACAGTTGTAGCTAATCCTTTCCATGAGTAATTTTTATTCGAATCAAACCTTTGATTTTACACGAATCATCCACTGAATTAAAGCATGCCTTATCACTTAAACAATTCAGCTGTGAGTTTAAAAGGTATTAATAATGTTTTTTGAATCATACCGGTAATTTTTTATTGAATTCAACTGGATTTTTATATAAATAATTTTAAATATATTTTTGAAACACAATTGGAAACATATGATTATAAATAATTCCCTTGATTCATTTAAATGGACACAGCTGAATTCGCACGTGATTAAGAAACGGAAGTTTTCTTTGTGGAACTGAAATTTTTCCATTTTTCCTTTATTTGCCCAACATTGCATTAGCTACATTATTCTTTAAAATCAAACAATGCTCTCTTCATCTAATAAAGTCATTTACATCCAAAATTAAATGCAGAAAAATGACCACATCAACAATGATTTAAATTCCCCTCTTATTTTTTACTTTTGGTGGGAAATTTAAATTGAAAGGGCAAAGCATTAAAAAAAAAAAAAAAACTCAAAGTTTGCGAATATTTTTTATTGTATCTAAAATCCAACTTTATTTTTCTAGTATCCTGAATTTCAATTTTAGTTACAATAGTACTCTAATTTTAAATTCTACCCAATTTAATGAATAAAATATTATTTTTGTGGAACCTACATAGACAAGTTAATTAAAAACTCACGGTTTACACCCTAACAAATATCATTTAGGATTTTTTTAAAAAAAATTCATAAAAAGCCAAATAAAATAATATTAGTTTAGATTTTTGTTTTGCCATTTTTTAAGCATGGAATTTTAATTATGGTTTATTGAGGTTATACTTTGAGTTAGATTTCTTATAAAAATATGTTTTATTCATTACGGTATAATTTTATTTTAGTGAATCATTACTTGTTGTTAATATTACATAAATAAATAAAAAGTACTTTATTTTAAAATCAATATATTATTTTAATTTTAATATCGGGTACAATTTAAAAATAATATTTTATTCATTAAATTAAATTTAATGAATAAAATGTTTTTTTATTTCAATATTTGGTACAATTTGAAATTATGATACTATTATAATTAAAGTTGAAGTTTAAGGTACTCTGAGAAGAAAATTGGATTTAGAGTACAATTAAAACTACTTGCAAAGATTAAATTTTTTTTAATAATTTAGCCAAATTGAAATGTTAATTTTAAAAATGTGCACATTTAATAATAAAATTACAGAAAAATTTGATTAGTATAGATAGTTATTCTAAGTATGTGCATCTTTGTTATGAAATTGCTTTATAATATAATGTATAGATGTGAATGTGCAAAACATGTGCACCAATTTTATTAAAGAGCAATGGTCTACCATGTTTTTACTGAAGTAGAAAATCTAAGAAATGTGATATAAATCTTAAATTATGGACATATCTCAAATGTTGTCTAAGATAAACATTAGCAAAAAAAAACCATAAGATTATAAAACAACAATGTAACTACCGCTAAAAGAACATAATGTAAATAAGTAAAAAACAATAATACATTTTTAACACAACAAAATATTAGCATTTAGAAGAACTAAAACAACAAACTGTAATTCAATACTCATTTATTTTCTGCGTTTAGGTCATCAATACGAGCACGCATTTATTTTCTGCGTTTAGGTCATCGGTGTATTTGCCACAAATTGATTTGGAGATAAAACTTCATCCACAAACTCGGAGATAAAAGCTTCATCCACGAAATCTTTAAGGAATTAGGATATTTCTAGATCAGCACTTGGTGGCTGTGTTTCATCATGTGAATCTACGTTTTGAGCACTATGTTTCTCAACTTTCGCACATTTTTAGGAGCGTCACTTATATTGGCACTAATGTGTACGCAAGTCTTCAAGTCAATAAAAGCAGCCTGCGTGTCTTCAATACATGAAGTTAACAAATGAATGGTCGAGAGAATCTACATCCTATATTGATCAGCGAGTTAACAAATGAATCAAGTGCAAAGGTACAGACATTGTATACAAACTCGGGCAATTTTGTTGGCATATTTACAAATTACTTCGATGCTTTGGTCATGTGAGGGTTCACTTACTGCTGTGTACGTATTAACTGCTATTTTAGGTAGGAAGTGTGATCAAATACAAATAAAGATAAAAATGCTAATAAAATTTTATTGGAAAAGAACGAGCCCGAAGACCAAATTTACCATTCAATTTTCAACCTTAACTGGGACTTCATGAGCCACATTAGTGTAAACAGATAGATATCTGAGACTCGCAAAATATTCACGTTTACCACATTATATTAAAAATGCGGGAAACTGCATTCAAGATCAAAATCAGTTCAACAGGAAAGAAGGATAACACATATCTCCATAAACTTCTTTCTTCTCCTATTCTCCTTTCAAGCAATCTACAAGCACGTCTTTCAACTCCTTGAGAGAAAGCATTACAAAACCTTGGCTTGTATACTTCCCAACAACCCTCTACTGTAGGCTAAAGAATTCCACCATCCATCAGCAGATCATCATAATGGTGCAAAAAAGGACAAAGAAGATTTCATCAATGTCATACTACAGATGCAACGTATTCTTTAACCATTAAAATCTCACTACATAGCTTCCTGGGTACTTGCTGTAATTTCCTTCCTTCTTGCCATGCTTGCCCAATCGACACCCCAGGTCCAACATGACGAACATATATAACAACCTGATCGTTGAAAGGATATGGATGCTTTGCTGCAAAAATAATCATAACTTTCCAAATTTAGACTATTTACAACCATCATACGGCTGCAAGAGTTACAAAGAACAAAGCATAGAAAGACACAGATTATACTTCTTTTTTTTTTTTTTTTTTTTTTTTTTTTGGGTGGCACTTCGAGCCAGGATGACTAATCAATCAATCATGGGGCATATTGTCTTTTTGTTTTGTTTAATTTTTTTTATTTTTTACTTCTGTTTTACTCTTGTACACAGGCATCTGATCTAACCACTAAGCTTTTTAAAAAGGGGCAGTGACTATAGCTGGGAACATCTCAGGGAAAAATGTTCAGTTTTAAGCTCACTCCACTATCAGTCTGGTCCCCGAACATTAAGTAGTAAATGAATCTCTGAATAGATCACTGTTATTTTAGTAAACACAAGTCTTGTACTTCCCAGGGACTACAGTTTAAAAGTTTCTAAGGGTAAATGCGATTCTAGTTCATTATGAAATTTTTCCTGAAAAAGAAAATGACAAGCTTTAAAGGTTTCAAACATGAAATGAGAGAGTACTGCCAAGGTCGCAGAAAAGCCATTATACCATCCACTTCTAGAGGTTATACTTAAGGGGTTTCGAGTTCGGTACAACCAGAACCAAAAAAATACATGCACTACAATGTTAGCAGTTCAAGGGAAAGTAAGCAATGCAAAGTTAATATCGAAAGTATAGAGATTCCACAAACCACCCAATTTGTAGGCCTAGATTCTATCACACAAAAACAAGTGCATGATGTTTAGAGACCAGATGAAAGATGCACATTAATGATGAGTTTGACAGAGAAACAATCAAAGATGAGTTTGGCATGCCTAACGAGGACCTACAAATGCATTGCTGCAGAATGTTGAGCATATTCCAGTTGCATAAGTGAAAACAAGGGAGATATTCTTGAAACATTTTCAGAAGAACACAATAACAAAAACATTCATAATAAACTACAATCTCAAGTTCACACGTTGAACAAAATATTGCACACAAATCCCACCTGGTGTGGGAAAACCTCGAGGATAGTTATGGAGATCCAAGTGCCCGTCTCCCAGTTCGTAAGCTAAATCACATGGCTGCTCTGTCGCCATTACTTCTCCATGTTGCGTGACCATAAAGTATAATGGACTAGAGGTATTTGTAAATTGAGCCAGAATTGACCCACCTGCTCAAGCATTATGATTATCATTCAGTTTAGGGGTTGAGACTAACACACTAAAATGTTCGGAATGACTTATAGCAGATTAAATATGAGCTTATGAAGCCCAAACTAAAAATGCACACATAAATTTTAAGCAATAAATACAGAACTAATTACAGAGAAAAAATTGGTAACCAATCAAAAGCAAGATAGTTTACAGTTGTATTCCAAATTAATGAAGAAATTCTAAGGCAAACAAGGACCACAGAATATTAGCCTGGTAAATTTACAAGTTTATATAAGCTTGTCATGTCAATCCCAGGATAAGAGCTCAGATATTCAGGCAGAAACCTTGTACTAAGCCTTATTCTGTGTAATGCCTCAAGGCACTGAAGAAAATGCCAGGTGCAGACAGATACATCATCTGCCAAAAGCAAATTACTTTTACAGGCAAGCATGTACCAACCTGTCTAAAGCAGTCAATGAGGCATTAAAAACAGATAGTCTTAGTATGATCACCATCCATCTTATATGGGAAGGAATTCATGGGCATAGGAGTAATATAATTTCATGTTTATAGCAAAAAATAATCTTACTTAATAGGTCCTGGCACACCATCCATGCCTCTTGAGAAAAGCAAATTTCCTCAAAAAAGTATACGTATTGCTTTCATAAACATAAGTAAAATATGCAATTCAAAGATTAATGAACTTGCTTGCTGCATTTTCACATCTTTGCCCTTTCTACCTAACCTTCCTTCCATCCCCAACCCAAAAAAAGAAGTGTCACCCTAAAGTCACAGCATTAATCCATCTCCCCGCCAACCACCACCTCACCTTCTTCCCCCAAACCATGCTCCCCCCACAACCCCTCAAAAAGAAAAAAATTACATAGAATGAGGGAAATGAAAATGTATTACTGAACATGGTATACGTACGACATACCTATCAATCTCCCATACGTCTTTCCACCATTGCAATGGAATATAGCCTGTGAAATCCAAAAGTTATTTCGCATCATGAAGCATGAATATGTTATATCATATAATGCAAGAGAAAAAGAAAAGAATGAAGTAGCGAAAGTTAAAGGGTAACCGTCAGTTTAAAGACTTCACAATAGGAATTTAGAACTAACCTTCTTGAAGGATTTCATCCAAGCAATAGGCCAAGGTCCTAAATGGCAGAGTTTCAAATCAAATAACATAATGAATGTTGAAAGTTCAAAAATATTGAAATATGAGTCAAATGCATGCTGATGTTTCAGAGAATTAAAAGAAAATAGAGAGAAAAGACTGTAATTTCACTTTACTGTCCTACACGGTACACCTGTATATCTATATGTACAACGTGAAGTACAAAAACACCCCTAAAAGGTCAGACCTAAGATAAAGTAATTAAGTCCTAAAAAGTAGGCTTATGTATGGCTTGAGAAGAAGCTTGAGGCAAATTTGAAGGACTGAAGGAGACCATAGATCCAGAGAGTCAGTTCTGCATCTATCAAATCAAATCAAGTGACAACTGGACCTCTCAACAAGAAGCCCAAGCCCAGTTGCATTTGAGTGAGTGTTGGAGAATAAAAGGGATAAAAGTCCCACTTTGGAAACAAATGAAAACCATCTATAGCCAGATAAAGAAACCACAAGATTAAGACCCCATACATCTAAATGAATAATTATAAAAAACACGTAACTTTTATCACTAATAGGAGGATAATTATAAAAGAAACATGTTTATCATTAATAGGAAGATAAGTTTTATCATGTTTGGTAAATTCATCCCAAAATAAAGACTCCGTTTACATTGTTGAAATAATTTTGGATGTAGTTTTCTATAACAAAGAAAGAAGGATGTCCAAATTTCTTGTGCCATTTAGTTGTTGATCGGCAGACCTGCAATCACATGACAGATTATTCTATAATTTTTCTCATTTGACACAACACAATTCAACTCCCCAAGATCATGCACTTATTTTTTTGGCATTGCCTGCATGTCTCCTTTTAGCATTTGCTCATATGCAACACTGCTTATCACCCCATAAAATTTTGAACAGGGATGTTGCTCCTTTGTGACCAGAAGATATGGATTCAAGTCATGTACATAATCTTAATTTCAGGGCTAAGCTTTAAGATTTATGATGTAGAATGACTAGGGAAACCTCGATCATTTTAGAGATTAGGGTTAGGGTTTGCAGGATTCATGGAAATTAAGATTTGAAATATGGGTGGCTGGCACATCGAATTTTGCTTCGCAAAACCAAAGAAAAATTAAGCAAAGCCCTACCCATTCTAGCACAATTTTGAAATTACACAATTGGCCCTGAAAATACAAAAGCTAGCGTCTTCTGAATAGTAACCTGAAGCATTTGCTCTAAGTTCCATATGGAGCTCCTTTGTTATTTGCATTGTTTTGCTACACACAGAGAAAAGGAAAGAGATAAAAAGAAGCAAAGCTAGCTTGAGTTCAGATCCTTAAGTTTCTATCTTTTAAACCAGTTCTGGAAGATGCAATTTGAATAAGAGACATAGCATGAATTTTCTCAAAATATATGTTGAATAACGGTTGCATGAGTGTTGTTGACCGCAGCTATCATATCCACACACAATCTTTTCAATCAACATCAATCCCCATAAATGACATAATTATTCATAATCCTACATTTCAGCAAGTGCACATATCCAACTACATTTAATAAAAAAAAAAAAAATATTAGACTAAGTTACCTCCACTGCTTCGGCAATTATAAAACTCAATTGATGTTTCCCCACCTCTACAACATAGCACGTTGGATGCACATTTCTTGGCCAAATTAGGATCCTCATACCGGGTGCCAGCTATCTGCCATGCTCTTGATATAAGCCTATGTCACATTACTATAAAATTATCTATCATTTCCACAATTCAAAATATTGTAATAAATTTAACATTCTTAAAATAGCAACAAACCAAAAGAATTATATAGGAGTAGTCAAACTACAAAGATAAAGATAAGAAGCTTAGCATGACATTTAGAAATCAGTAGAGCCTTTAAGTTTTACTAAAAGATAACCTAGGTTTCAGCAAGGACAACAATCTATGGCGCCTATCTTCAGGAACATCCTCAATTTTTTTCCTGCAGCACATTAACATTCAAAACCAGATCAGACATATAAATTATAGGAATACTCGATATAATCAAAAAATAAGTTTTCCATTCCTTGAAAAAGAAATCTAGTCTGATGAACATGTACAACCAGAAGAAAACAAGTGATGCTCATGTTTCTTTTGTTCCTCGACATCAAAATCAGTAGTAAATAATACTATCCAACCTAACTTAAAAAGTGTGCAATGAATATGCACACTTGGCACATAAGATAGAAAGCAAAGCCCTCCACAAGTCTAGAAACCAGTATATGAATCAGCGAGGAGAATATGCTGCATAATGAGCTCCTCTGGTCCAAGGAAGAACCAAAATATGCTCTTCCAGTTGATCTGATTCAACCAGAAAATCTCATTTTCCATAGTTGTATATGTCAAGAATATATAAGAACGCCAACAAGAACTAATAAGGACTTTAATTTCCAGTACTGTTTTATTATGCCCCTGTTTAGAACTGATATTTACAATCAACATTTTGTTTTAAGAATTCTAAAACCTGTCTTCTTTGCTGCCTAATTCCCAGCAAGTACACTGTTCACCTTAAAAGAAAAAGTGATGAACAGTCAAATTTCCAGATATTATGTGGCTGATATATTCAATACTGTCAGTCAAGGATGGAAATACTACTTCATGTGTGTTTTCTACAAGCAACATCACACAACAACAAACATTTTGGCGTTTAGATATTAAATATGTCTATAATGCACCATGAAATGCATTCAGAAAGAAGAAAGAGTTAGAATCCCTATCTTCTAAAAGAAGCCAACATAATGGATATCTAATCAAAAAAAAAAAAAAAAAAAAAAAGCATAATATTTATAAGAGAATCTAAGTATATATACATACATACACATCTTCAATCCAAAGTGCCAAATTAATCATCTATTAGGAAACCAAAAGGTCCCTATGAGGTTGCATATAGGATACCAGCCTCCAAATATGAAATTAAAGCCGAGTCCAGATATGGATATCATCCAAAAAATAAAATTAAACTGACTTAAAGGTCCTGTTTGGTGTGAATAAATTCATTTAAAATTTCATGTTTTCATATTTGATATAAAAGAGAATGTTCATCGCACATCCTAAAAACTAAATTTTAGGGAATTCAACATAATAAATACAAATTATAAACTATGCTTCAGAAGTAAATAGAAGCCATTCATAAATATATTCTAGTTAATGATGCATTCTATACTTCATAAGTACACTTACTCCGCCTCAAAATAAGTTTCTCTTTGCCAAACAATCAAATTAAAGCAGGTTTTTTTTTTTTTTTAGTAATAAGTTGTACCTTAAGTATATTTAAACAAGTTAACCAACGTGAAACCATTGCTACCCATATCAGTATTAACCATATAAAAAAAAAAAACAAAAAGGAGCAAAAACGTTGCCACCCACCAAAGATAAGTAGCTGGATTGTAAGAATGAGGGTCCAAAGGAATCAATTCTTTAGGAGGATCAAGAAAAGTAACGACATCTTCCTCATCCAAGTATGCCTTTTTTCCATTTGGTAAAATCTCATAGGGAGTCTCATCCCAAGGCGGTATGTCAACGGCTCTGATTGCACCGCAAGTAAAATGTACCAATCTCCGATTCTGACCATTCCATTTCTTCTTTTCTACTACACCTGAAACAGCCACAACACAAACAATTGACAGTTAAAGAGTGTTTCCTTTCTTCTTTTCTCAAGTCGAAAGGATTGGAAGTGAAATCGAGGGTCTGGATATACGCAAATTTTGTTGTTGGCGAAGGATTTTTGGTGGTGATAAGTAGAAACTACGGGTGTGAAGCAGATGTTTGTCACAGTATGTTGCGCTCATCTTACAGGAGCGGAGGATTAGGAGTTTCTAATGAATTTCAAATTGAGGATTTTGTTTTGGTTATAGGAGGATTACGTCGCTGGGTAACTGGGTTTTGTCACATAACCCTCAACAGGTATTCATAGATGGCCAAAAACCTACCCAAGACCAATTCAAACAGTTCTGAAAAGCTAGTTTGATTCGATTCTTAAATTTTGAAAAATCAAGCTACTGGTTCGATTTACGGTTCTAAGTCAAAAGTATTTTTTTTGGGACTCGAATTCGACCAACCGAATCAAAAGTTTTTTTTATTGAAAGCAAATCAAAAGTATTTAAATCTAACAAAATTGTTATACGTATATGTAATTTGTTTGAATTTAGAAATAATCAATAATTTAATATGACTTTTAAACAAAAATTTTGGTTGTATTAATTGGTGTAATAATGCTCAATTAAGGCTCCGTTTGGGGATATTCAAGATAATAAACTAACGGAAAATATTTTCCTGTCAAAGAAAAATGAAATCTTCAAGAGTATAAAATATTTTTCGGATTTTGACAAATTTATTATAATCTTATAAATTCAAGACTTTGACAAATTTATTACAACCTTATAAATCCATACTTTTATAATTTATTTATCATTGATAGCCACCGACCACCATTCATCGTTCATTATCGACCACCACCAACACCAGTCACCGGCGAATTTCATAATTTATCTTTTTTTGCATTATTATCATATTTAACAATAACATTTTTAAAATACAACTTAATATTTTTAAGTAATTTTTCATATTGCAACCAAACAACAGAAAATAAATCATTTGGAAAATATTTTTCAAGTAAATTATTTTCTAAAAATGAACGGAGTATCTAAATTTTAACTCTTTATATAATTATCATCCTAATTTTACCAAAAACACAAAGAGCTCGTTTAGAATAAATGAATTATACAAATCTTGTAAATTCATTTGGAAATCCAAAATGATATTTTTGGAATGAAAAAGAATACAGATTTGAATTCTATAAAATTGGATATGCCTAACTCAAATTTCAATAAAATTGATAGAATTTGTAAATGAATTACACAAAATTAACCATTAAAATATTTATTGACAAAATTACCCTCCACTATAACTCAATATTTTTTATTTTTTTTTCCTTTATATTTATTTTCATTGCAACATCCCAAGCTATAACAGCGTTTTTTTTTTTTTCTAATCTAATAATGATGTTGATTTATATTTTTATTTTTTTTGAAAATTTCAAACCAATAATGACGTTTTTTTTTTTAAGTCTAGTAATAATATTAGTTATTATTGGTACGAAATCATTATAAAAACTGAGTATCAACAATTATTTTCAAATACAATTGAAAACAATAGTAACATTCTCAATTTTTTTAGTTTCTAAATTAATTACTTAAAGCAACAAAATTTTTTACATCAATTAAAAATAATTATTATGATGAATGTTACTGCTTATATAATTAGTTCATTAGCATGTAATATTAGTGTACTTATTTATATGAAATTTATTATTTATATTTTAATAAAAAATGACAAGTTATTATATTGTACATAATAAATATAATTGGTTTGTTATTAAATTATTATGTAAGGATGTTATAAATAATAAAGACAAATGAATTTTCATCTAAGAATTTATTCCAAATATAATTTTATGAAATTCAATTGAATTATTTATTTTAAATTGTAGCATACCAAACATGACAAATTCATTTGCAAATGAATGCTACTTAAACTTCATTTATAAATGAATTCTATAACCATAATTCATTTGTTCCAAACGGGCTGAAAGTGTCAGAAGACCGAACATCAAGGGGATGAAAAAACTCAACAATAAATGATTTGGAAAGAAGCTTTCATTTTCGGAAATATATATGTTCTTGCTAGAAACTAATCAAAGAATTACATAATTCCACTCTCCCTACCTTCAGCTTATGAACAATCTACAAGAATAATTGACAACAAATACTACACAAAATGCTATCTATTTCACTGTAAACACAATCAAGCTTGCTAAAACCAGCATTCTTCACTAAGCTTCAGATTTCCAGATCTGGATCTGCTGGAAGCACGCACCTCCTTTAGAGCTGCCATCACATTTCAGCAAGTTGAATAAACTATTCCTCGTACCAATGATCTTGAGAAAACCAGAAAATTAGAAACCCGAGAAAGTAAGAACCAATGACCATCCCGCACCTCTGCATAAAAGATCTTTAAAACAATTTCCCAATGTTGCCTGAGAGTGAGAGCATTAACTCTCCCAAATGAAAAAATTTATATTTATGGTATTTCTATATGGAACCAGAAACGGTGCTTCAAAAATATCAGATAATGCTGGATGGGATGTCATCATGTCAACAGAAAAGCTTAGAACTCGGATTTTGCAGTGCATAACAACAGGAAGCAGGAGGGTCCTCGTAAGGTAGTCAACTATTGTCTTTGTAAACAGAACTCATCACTGGATGGCACATCTTCCTCTTCATGCTTCAGAAAATCTACATTCCCGCTGCAGAGTCCAGTAGATAAAGTTGGGGATAAAGGTGCATAGCCACCTGAGTTTGTTGAAGGTACAAAATCATATGCAGTCACTCGAAATATTGAAGAGTATTAATTCAACATAATTTCATATATTCTACTCATTTAATGAAAATGAGAGAAAGTGTGCAAGAATAAATATTTGTCACACACCTCTAAATGATGGACTTCTTTCAAATTCTCTGGTTGTTTGTAATAGGACAGTACCAGAAAGCACAACGACAAAGCCGCATATTTCAGAAACAATGTTTCCCATGCTTTGGTCATCCCAATCCTGAGATTATAGATTTTACCGTCCAGATATGATCATTTCAGACACAATGTCAGAACAAATAATGTTTTACAAAATAAATAAGGATAGTGTTCTTAAATTTCCTACCCTACAGAGTTCTAACCACAATATAGAATTAAACATTGTGTTTGGAATTTAACCCTGGACTCAGAAATAGGTTTGTTATCGACCAAAGCCTAGATACTGCTGCCTCAGAGTGGGGCATAAAAATCTTGGAAGGAAGGACGGCTTTGCTTGAAATGCCCAACTATTTCAACAGTGTTATGCATTCAAACTATCCAGTTTATGTCTGATATGACTTACACGAATTATTCTGTGATAAAGAGGAAGTTGCAAAATGTTTTCTTCCCACTTAATAAAGTCTACATAAGTGAAAGGGATACTAGGGGTTCAGGGAAAAAGAAACTGGCATAAAATATCAAAACTTTGATAAGAGATGAAAAGAACCTTGAACATGATTACACTGGCCAGAATTGTAAGTGATGTAAACATGACATAATAAATGGGGGAAACCACAGCGGTGTTGAATGTATCAAGCGCCTGGAAAACATTAAAATTGTAGTTTTAATTCCACATAAAACATGTAAATGTTAACTAGGTTTAAAATATAGATAAATACAGCATGAAGGCACAAAAAAAAAAATAGCAGGACAGCTGACTGAATACCCATGAAATTAACATTACATGATATGTGTGGTGTACAGAAGAGGAACATACAAGTAAAAGCATCACCAATTTATATAGTTTTACAAACATAAACTATAATTCTTTCAAAGGGGAAATTGGTATGGAACATGCAAAACATCTTATGGCAATAAATGCAGAATTAACAGGCCGAGGTTCTACAGAGAAGGGTTGATGCAGAACCAAAGAATTGCGTCTTGACACCCCAAAATCAGATTTAATATATAAACCCTAAATCCCAAATTAGAAACCACAAATCCCAAATTAGGAATTTCTTCTCGAATAAGGGATTTTGACCTAGTGCTTAACTAGAAGTATGAACCGAAGATATAAAGGTGAAAGAATGAATGCCACAAAGAAAGTTTAATTACTTTGATAAGTTCGATAATAAGTTTAATGAAGAACCAAAGAGAATTCACCTCTCTTAAATTCAATTGCATAAAACGCACAAGATCGTTCTCTGTCTCCATAATACTTTGAAAGCCAAGTATTGATATGTTAGAAACCATAACAACTAATTAAGACATAAAGCGCAATTCAAATATGCTCCATTATGCTAATTAAAACATAATACTAAGTACAAAGCTTAAGGTCCACATATTCGGATCATGTTAATCAACCTTGGATTTTCTTTGAAGCCCATCCCTTTATTTGGCACTCCAAAATCAGGCCCAAATATCTCCTTGATCAATCCATGTAACACGTTAGTCTTTGTCCTTGTCAGGCCCATTTGGTAGTACAATATCCTCTTGTGCAACTATGACTTGTTTTTTTGTTATTCTCCCTCTTTTCAAAAGGATTTGGCCTTTGAATCTTCAATGCAAAGGACAACCTTTAGAAGATGCCATCTGGATCGATCGGACAGAGGCCGTGCAGCAGTTTCCCGAGCTTTGTCTTGAGGACAAGACAAATTTCAAAGGGGGTGAGAATTATAAAGATGTGCCACCAAGAGTCTAGAGAGTTTGCATTAGAAGAAACCATAGTGAGAAGCAGGCAAAAGTTGGGATACCTAAAGAGTCCCAGATGGAATATGAAATCAGCTGTATGGTGGTATAAGAGTTATCTGTTGAAATTTTTGTGATTAAAATAAATATTGTGCTTCCTAGTTTAGGTTTATTCCTATTTAGATTAATTCCTATATTGAAACAATTTATTGCATATATATAGTGGAGTAGAGGTTGAAAAATATTACACAATTGAAAGAAATACAATACATTCTTTCTTTTAATTTCTACATGGTATTAGAGCATTGCCGTGAATTTTTCGGCAACGGTTTCAGTTTGAGAGTGGGCTGAGATACACACAGTACCGCCGGGAGCGGGAGTTGGTCGTCACCGCCCCACCTTAGAAGGAAGAGCGACCGCCGATCGACCCTCCATCCAAACTGCGTCACCGTCCGACCACGCGTGTGTGCACACGCCCCTCCAGAAGATTCTGGCCGTTCTTCACCCGCCGACGCGTGTGGCTGTTTCTGGCGAGCTCCGTCGACGTTTCTTGTTCCGACGGCCTCGACTTGTTGTGGCGATTTTCCCCTACTGGTTCTTCAACACCAGTTTTGCTTTTTTGGAATTTTTTTCCTTTTTCCAGTTTATTTCTGCCACTGTTGGTTCTTCACCACTGCCATTTGAATTTTTTTTTAATCTGACAGTATGGGTGACGGAAAGAAGGTGGATACGAGTTTCCACTCAGAGAGTCCCTCACTTTAGATTAGTCCGGTGAAGTTAGATGGAACAAACTAGTTGGCTTGGTCTCGGTCTTGTTTATTATTTATTGAAGCAAGAGGTTTGCAAGGATACCTTGATGGTGGAGCGACTAAACCTGTTTCGACAAATCCGGGTTTTAACAAATGGAAATCCGAGAATTCTCTTATTATGTCTTGGTTAATAAATTCCATACAGCCAACTATTTCCCGAGGATATTTGTTTCTTGATACAGCTAAGAAGATATGGGATGTTGCTTCACAGACGTATTCACAAATTGGAAACTATGCTTAGAGGTATGAATTGCGACAGAGAGTCCATGAAACCAAGCAGGGAGATCTGACTATTGCTCAGTATTTTGCTGAACTTAGCGGATTATGGCAAGAACTGGATTATTATCAAGACTTTCAAGCAAGATGTACTGATGATGCGACTCAAGTTCAGAAGTTGATTGAAGTAGAACGTGTGCATGATTTTCTAGCTGGCCTAAATAACGAGTATGTTCAAATTCGAGTCCAAGTTCTTGGACGAGATCCTTTTCCATCCTTACGACAAGCATACTCATTTGTACAGCAACAGGAGACTAGGAGGAATGCTATGGTTCACAGATCTACCATTGACAAAGCAGGTTGATTGCTAATTCTGCAAGACAACATATCCAGGCTGCAAAGAGAAGTTCTTCAGATAGAGATCAATTATTTTGTGATTATTGCGGTAAGAACAGGCACACTAAGGAGTTCTGCTGGAAATTACATGGACGCCCAACTAAAGGGCGTGGAGGAAAGCGGGTCAGTTCTTCCAGACCACATGCATACATATCTGATAGTGGAGATTTATCTGAGGAACCATCTACTGCTGGAAGCTTTTCTGATAAGGAGATTCAGTCCCTGAAACGATTATTGTCACGGCTTAATTCGTCCTCAACTCAGACTGCGGCCTCCAATTTTGTTAATTCAGGTAATGCTTTCCTTACGTTTCTTGCAAAAATTGCAAAAACCCTCTTGGGTTATAGATTCAGGAGCAAATAAACATACAACAGGCTCTGTAAAACATTTCCTCATATATTCTAAGTATCAAGGCACAGACAAAATTCGCATTGCGGATGACTCCTTAGTACCAATTGCTGGCACAGGTTCTATTGACTGTACTTCCAATATTAAACTCTCAAATATTCTTCATGTTCCTAGCTTTCCTATTAATCTGTTATCTGTTAGCTTAATCACAAAAGCACTTAATTGCAAAGTAACTTTTTACCCTACTCATTGTATATTTCAAGAACTGAACACGGAGAGAACGATTGGGAGTGGTAGCTTGCGCGATGGACTATATCAAAGTAACTTCATGCTGGATGACATTTGTCGTTTTTCAAATTCAGGTACCAGTTAAGCTTTGTTAGGAACTTCTAGAAATCCTTCCCATGAAGTTATTCAATGGCATAGGAGATTAGGACATCCCTCTTTTTCTATTTTAGGACGTTTATTTCCCGCTTTGTTTGCTAACTGTGATTTTAATTCATTAGTATGTGATGCTTGTGAACTTGCCAAACACACCTAGCATTCTTATTCTCCAATTAATAACAAAAATTTGATTCCTTTTGCTACTATTCATTCTGATGTTTGAGGTCCTACTAAAACTGTCTCTCTTTCTGGTTATAGATGGTTTGTGACCTTTATTGATTGTTGCACTAGATTGACTTGGATTTATTTGATGAAAACAAAAAATGAAGTTTTCAGAACTTCCATAAAATGATTTGTACTCAGTTTGATGCACATGTTAAAATCCTAAGAACCGATAATGGTACTAAATACATGAATGTAGATTTTCGTACCTATTTAGATTCTAATGGTATTATCCATCAGACTAGTTGTGTCAATACTAGTGCTCAAAATGGAGTAGCGGAAAGGAAAAATAGGCATTTACTAGAAGTAGCTAGGTCCCTTGTGTTCACTATGAATCTTCCCAAAACATATTGGGGGATGCTATTTTGACTGCTGCTTACCTTATCAATCGTATGCCTCTTCGTACTTTGAATTTTAAAACTCCATTAGAGGTTCTTCAAGGAAAAAACTCTTATATTGTACCTCCTAAAGTCTTTGGTTGTGTTTGCTTTGTTCATCAGAATGGTCTCAGCAAATTAGATCCTAGAGCCTTGAAGTGTGTGTTTGTTGGTTACTCTACTACTCAAAAAGGATACAAGTGTTATCGTCCTTCTTCTAGGAAATACTTTGTGAGTATGGATGTTACCTTTTGGGAGTTTGAATTTTATTTTCCTTCCCAGTCACCTCTTCAGGGGAAGAAATATCAGATGGAAGAGGTGATAGATGACATTTCTTTCCAGGGGGAGATTCCTGTAGACATAGATAGTAAGAGAGAGCAACCACCCAAATCTCTAATATAGATACAACCATGGAGCATGAGACCTCTGATCAACCGTCCTCTCCAATTTCAGTCCCTCAAGATACAGACAAACAAGATCTTGGTGAGCCTTCTTTAATTCCTGTTGATTCTGATCCTAATCTTGATTCCAGTCTTTCTGACAATGACCTTGATATTCCTATTGCTCTTAGAAAAGGAGTTAGAACATGCACTAAACATGCCATCTCCCATTTTATCTCCTATAATGCTCTGTGCCCTTCCTATAGAGCTTTTGTTTTGTCTGTTTCTTCTGTTTCTATACCGCAGGATTGGCAAGAGGCATTACAAGACTCAAAATGGAAGGCTGCAATGGTTGAGGAAATGAGAGCTTTGGCAAAAACCGAGACATGGGATCTTGTAACTCCTCCACCAGGAAAGAAGCCAGTTGGATGTAAATAGGTGTTCACAATTAAACATAAGGCAGATGGTTCAATTGAGAGGTACAAGGCTAGATTGGTAGCTAGAGGATTCAGTCAGACCTATGAAGTTGATTATCATGAAACATTTGCCCCTGTAGCCAAGATGAACACAATCAGAATTTTGTTATCTTGTGCAGTCAATCTTGACTGGGAGTTATATCAATTTGATGTTAAAAATGTTTTTCTACATGGTGATTTGAAAGAAGTGGTGTATATGGAGATTCCTCCTGAATTTGATGATGACAAAACCAGAGGAAAAGTTTGCAAGTTGAAAAAGTCATTATATGGGCTAAAACAATCACCTAGAGCATGGTTTGAAAGGTTTAGTAAAGCTATGCTTTCTTTTCAGTATATTCAAAGTGATGCTGATCATACTTTGTTCATTAAACATCATGAAGATAAGATCACATTGCTTATTGTTTATGTTGATGATTTAGTGATGACTGGAAATAATGAAGAAGAAATGACTCAATTGAGAAATTTGTTAGCTAGGGAGTTTGAGATTAAGGATTTGGGAAAGTTGAGATATTTCCTTGAGATGGAAGTTGCTAGGTCAGAAAAAGGGATTTTTATTTCTCAGAGAAAGTACATCCTTGATCTCCTTAAAGAAGCTGGTATGTTGGGATGTAAACCTGCAGAATCACCTACTGAAGCTAATCATAAACTTCAAGCTGGAGTGGGAAGTTCAGTTGATGTTGGCAGGTATTAGAGATTGGTTGGGAGGTTGATTTACGTTGCCCATACTAGACCAGATATTGCCTATGCTGTAAGTTTAGTGAGTCAGTACATGCATGACCTTCGGGAGTCTCACTTAGAAGCAGTGCATCGAATTCTGAGATATTTAAAATCAACTCCAGGTAGAGGACTTTTATTTTCTAAACATGGCCATTTAACAATAACAGGCTATACAGATGCGGATTGCGCTGGTTCCCTCGATGACAGGAGATCAACCTCAGGTTATTGTGTTTTTGTTGGAGGAAACCTGGTCACATGGAGAAGCAAGAAGCAGGCTGTTGTTGCAAGGTCCAGTGCAGAAGCTGAATATAGAGCTATGGCATAGGGAATCAGTGAACTTCTACGCAGATTAATGGAAGAGTTAAAGTTGGTTGAAACAACAAATATATCCTTATTTTGTGATAGTAAAGCAGCCATCAGTATTATGAACAACCTAGTCCAGCATGATCGAACTAAACACATAGAGATTGATCGTCACTTTATAAAAGATAAAATAGTTGAAGGTTTTATAAGTGTTTCCTGTATAGCTTCAAAAGAGCAGCTAGCTAATGTTTTCACAAAGGGTTTGCATAGCAAGTTGTTTCATCCTTTAGTTTGCAAGTTGGGCATGAGTAATATCTATGCACCAACTTGAGGGGGAGTGTTGAAATCTTTGTGATTAAAGTAAATATTGTGTTTCCTCGTTTAGATTTATTCCTAATTAGTGTAAAGATTGTGTTTCCTAGTTTAGGTTTATTCCTATTTAGATTATTTCATATATTGAAACAATTTTTTGTACATATATAGTGGAGTAGAGGTTGAAAAATATTACACAATTGAAAGAAATACAATATATTCTTTCTTTTAATTTCTACATTATCTGATGGGTATATGGCTGTCAATAAAAGGGGATGATGGGGGGAGAGAGGGCAGGAAGTCTCAGGTTATAATTTCATTAGGAAACAGGAATTATGTCTTCTGTTTGGGCTCAAGCTGCTGCTTTGACTCTTGGGATTATTTTTCTTTTGTTTTCTCAGAGTTCTGAATTTTATTTCCACTTGTAATTCGTTGGTTTCAATAATAAACACAGCCATTAGCTTTACTCCACAACACATGGCAGATCATCAGATTATATATGTGTATGGGGAAGAAAAAATGGAACATATTCTAGACTTAACTTGCTGCCTAGTCAATAACAATAAAAATTTTAATGTTTATGTTCAAAAGGACGTTAGATATAGCAGACCACCTAAGAATTGAGGTATGTTATCAATAAACAACTGGAACTGAGAAATTTTCCAGCGAAAAGAAATAAAGCAGAAAGGAATTAGAAAAAGGTAAGAATGTGATGTAGTGGTGCAACTTTTTATATCTCCAATATAATCTGAATAATGGAAACAAACAGGCATCAAATAGGATTTAAGAAAAGAAAAGGCATTGCAACCTCACCACTAACCTTGTTGAGATAATTCATTTGAGTGATGACACATGTAGCAACAACAAACATGAACAGCCACGTCTCCGGATAGATTAATTGGTTGTTTCCTTCAAAAGTTAATTTCAGTGCCATTCCAACAGCTTTAACACTCATCACCTGAACAATGAACACTAGTTACTCAGAAGCAGAACAACATGCTGTTAAAATTTAGCATAAAAGATTTACAAATGCGATTTCAGTCCTTCCATCCAAATGTCAGGAGATACAATCCAAATCAACCACTAGAAAAAGCCATATTAGATAACACATGTAAATCAGTACAGTCAGCAAAACCTTCTCTAGATTGTACTAACCAAGAGAACTGAATAGTCTATTTATAACCATTTTTATCCATCACTTAACCAAATTCAATCACCCAAGACTCTTAAAGTGTCCACCTGGCTGATTACTAAATCAGGTAACAGCAGAGATGTTCTCACAACCATTCAACCGATGAAAATAATTCGACTTTAAACTTGCATTCAGCTTTACAAAACACAGATTTTTTTTTTTTTTCCAAAAAAGCTACCTGCAATTCAACTTAAGTTAGAAAACTGGTTAAAATGAAAACCCAAGAGCACTGTCATTGACATTTTTACATGCAATAAAAGATCTTTAAAAAAAATACCGTTAGTTTAAATGACTTACTGAAAGTGAACCCATCAATGAGCATATGCCAGTGAAAACTAAGACATTAGAGTGCCCACATTGTGGTGAAAAATGGAAAACCAGAATAAAAACAAGCACAATCACTGAGGCCACATAGAGCAAAAAAGCTGTCACAGAAACGGCAATTTGGTTAGCCAAACACTAAAGAGCAATGTGAACTTGAAGGAAATGTACACATGGCAAAGGAAAATTCTAACCTGGTTGAGTTGCCATATTCCATATTTCCTGAACAGATGTGATAGGGTGCTCCTGTGGTGCATGAATCACAATAATGATAGAACCAGCAATGCACATTATACAACCCAAGATCCCTAGCTTGTGTAACTTCTCATTCAAGATAAATTGTGCCAAAACAGCACTACGCGCCATCAAAAAGAAATGTACACGTTTTTAGAATAGATTACTAAATAAAATCAGACAAAAAAGATTAAACACTAACAACAGATTACCTGACAATAATACTTAATGCACCAAGCGGAGTTACAAGAACTGCTGGAGCAAATGCATATGCAATAAAGTTTGCAACCTCTCCTACAATCACTGTATACAGAACAAGGTTTATACAGAATCAGTAAATAATTTAATGGGAACAACAAATCACAATTCACATACACCAACCAACTAGCTTGCTGTCAATTTAACTAAAAAAATATCAATTTCTTGAGCTGACATAAGTGAATTAAAATTAAAGTTTCAGAAGAATTTTCATTGGCAGAAGAAGTTAGTTCACAAGCAAAATCAAACAGTGAAAAGATACAACCACTCTTCAGATACCAATAAAATACCCATTCATTTCCATACAATAGTGGAATCATATGACCGACAAAATTGACCAATAACCAAAAAGGAAAAAATGCAACTTCTCCAAAACAAAGAATGGAATTAAGGAAGAAAACAACAATCTAAACTTACTTGTGAACATGCCCAACCACCATAAAGGTTCCAAGAGATAAGAAAATCCACCAACACCTACAAATATCCAAAAAGTTAAAAGAACCCATTAATAAAACCAATGAACCATTCAAGAAAACCCAGAAAGAAATTGAGATAAAGAAAAATAAATAAATTAAAATTAAAATCACCAGCTCTAACACCAGAAACTGCAGCAGCTCTTCTAAGGCCTTTCTTCTTGATAATGAAGCTTGCCCCTATAAAGGCACTTGATGACAAAGCCAAAATAAACCCTTTAAGATTGTCTTCAGAGAAACCCATATTGAATATCTCTCTTCTATTTGTGTTGGATTTTCTTACTTTTCCTTCTTCTTTTCATTGAAATCAGCCAATCATGAGCTCTTTTTTGTTTTTGGCTGACCAAATTCGTCAGCCAGAGCGAATATGATCCTCCGTCCACTGTTTGCAGCGATGAAATAAGGGAACGGCTACGGTGTAATACTACAGAGCTAATTTGTGTGTGCGGACTTTGTAAAAGGGCTCCACCTCATTTGTACAGTAAATATTATGCTCCCCTTGTTCTTAACGTGGTATTAGAGTATTATTTTTTTCCTTGGCTTTCATATATTTCACCTGAGGGACTCATAAAATTTTAATTTTTTGATTAATGAAATTTTCCCTTCCAAACATAATTCCTTGATTAAATAAGTGTGTAATCAAGGAATTATTATGATATAATAACAATCTTTAAAACATTTAGTTAAAGATATTTTTTTTAGATAAAATGTTAACAAATATGATAGTCAAATAATTGTCTCCCTGGATAGATGATAAGCACTAATCACTAAAGAAAGAAATTTTTATTCTCAACAATACCTTAATTATTAATTTATTTTTCCTTTATATAAAGAAAGCAACATGTTTCCCAAAGCATATTTCTTCATTTATTTATCTTCTATATAGTTATTAATACTTTTTGCCTTTAAATTTAATTAAAACCCTATATGGAAAATTTAATTTTGATAAGAATAATACTAGTAATATGTGGTTTTTAGGTGCATCTCTAACATTTACTATTTGAGCATTTTAAGCTGGAAGAATAAAGCAAACACAGATGAATGTTGATCCTCCATAACGTTTATAACATTTACCCTGGTAATGAGTGATGTCAAGCTGATTTTCCAAAACTGAAATGCTTATAGATCTCAGATCAGTCAATTTATGGACCTTTGCAACATTACTTAATGAAAGGTTTAAGATACCCTCTATTGTCCAAATTGACAACCAATAGATGATGATACAAGAAACTTCTGAGAAAACAGCTCGTGTTATCATCAGCTTTGAGATTAGTCGCTTTAATCTTCAACTTGGTGGCGGTGGGGGAGGTGGATGCATCAACATTTGTTGCATAGGGGGTCCCCCAGCCAACTGCTGTGGAGGTGGTGGCTGCCGCCATACTTGTGGTTGGATTCCCATTCCCATTCCCATTGCCGGTGGTGGAGGCCTTGGTAGGGAGACCAGAGCAGCCTGGGGAAGGGGTGGTGGCATGTTTGGTGGAGGTGGTCTGAACTGCATTTGAGGTGGAGCCATAACTGGGGGAGGCACTGCTTGACCTGGCTGTGGTGGTTGACCCTGCCAAGCTGGTTGTCCAGCTACCTGCATTTGTGAGAAAGCTGCATTTGGTGGGGGTGGCGGGCGGAGAGCTGGAATTGGGCTTGGAGGAGCAGCACCATTTGCAAATGGGAAGGAGGCACTGGTGCACCGGTGCTCCATTGGCCTAAGCAATGCTTGGAAGCGTTGGAGGCCCACTAGCAAACAGAGTGTGAGGCCTGCTCTTTTGGGCACTTGGATTGCTTGCAGCCAAAACTCTCTCTGTATCATAATAATTAAACAACTTGTATTACATATAGAATTAGCTTCACCATAACATGCAAAGAGGAAAGTTTCACAGCAATATGTCAGATCGTAGTAGTGACTATCACAGCGTAGTTGACCAGAAAGGGAACCCATCGTCACAAGAGGTTGGGAAATAAGTAATATAAGAATATACTATAGCAATAAGTCAGTCTACAAAACGCCCCACCTGCTGCGGTACCATGACGCTCCCCTTTTGTGTCTTTCTCATATGCAAATGAAACTGTTACCTGGCGATTGCAAAGATATTGACCATTCATTGCCTGTTAAAAATCAAGAAAATCTATATATGCTTCAGTACAGACAAATCAAGTCACAGAGCTCACATGATGCGACATTGCATTGAGTATCCAACCATTTCGGTTAGTAAATATTTCAGACTTAAAGCAAAGTTTCCTGTAATCCTAAATTTAAAATTGAAATGAACAGCCATTTACACAAAAACAAAACATAAACCAAACTGAGGCTTAAAGGTTTGTTTCAATTCAGTTGGTTTTTGTTTAGTTTTTGGTCTACAGGGTAGAGATTTTCTATTTAATCGCAAACCATTACAACCTTCAATTATTTATTTTTTTTTTTTTTTTGCCAAGCCAGAAATTTTTACTTCTGAACCAAACAAAACTAAGTTTTTGAAGTACTTAAAAACATATTAGATGAAAGGATAAGGCTCAATTTAGTCTCCAACCATTTCACGGTCTCCAATTAGGTATAAAATCAACTTCAGGATAAATTTAGTACAATAATTTTTAATTCAAGATCAGTTTAGCTTAATTCGTTTTTCAAAAGTAATAAATTTTTTTTTAATAATATTCATTTTTTAAAATGAAAAGAACTAAAACGTTAAATAATTGAAGAATGATGTTGGGTTTCCATCTTCTTCTGCTCATCTCTTAATCAACCTTTCTCAACCACCTCCACCACAATCCTTATATTTCAACTAGCAAAACCATTCATCTCCACCAGAACCTCAAATTGCCAATCCTCAAAACCCAGACAAAGCTCTTACTCAAAATCCCAGACAACAATTGTGGCTCTAACACTCTTGTCGAATGAAATAAACTTACTTCGCCGATTTAATGCAACTGCAATTCTCAACTTCATATCCAAAGCTGATTTGAACAATCATATGATTCATATCCCCTGCACTTCTCACTGAATGGAACATTCCTGATTTCTCCAAGTTCCCCTATCTTATTTATACCCCTCTTTTTCTATGGCAACTCTTTTGCTGGTTTTCTTTCCACCTTCTTTCATTTTCAGAAACTTGATACTCTTGATTTCTCCAATTTCATTTGCATGCATGGAGATCAATTACATTTTGGTTCAAAATAAGCTAAGGGTGTAGAGATGGTGATGAAGAGAGCTGCAGTTTGGGGTTTGAGTCTGGATGACGGAGAAAGGGCAATAAATGGAGGGCTTTTGGTTTTCTACATTTCTTTTTTCATTTTAAATATCTTTTATTATTTTGAAAATACAGAAATTACTTTCTTTTCCTCACAAATTGGGCTAAGTTGATCATAAATGGAAAGTTTGTATAGTAAATTGATTATAAACTAAATTTTAGACCTAATTGGTTGCAAGAAAGATGTGGAGCTATATTGAGCATTCATTTTTTCTCAAGAATTGGCTAAGTTGATCATAGATGGAAAGTTTGTATACTCAATAGAATATAAACTTAATTTTAGACCGAATTGGAAATTGCAAGAAAGATGAGCCAAATTAAGCATTTCATCCTGGATGAAATGATTTGATGCACATCAGAAATTGCATTTTAACTGAGAGTACAAACCGCCTTATAAACAGGTTCAATTAACTCTCTCTGTTTCTGAGGAGTTGAAGTACTTATTACAATCATTTCACTTCCTCTGTTTCTAAGGAGTTGAAGTACTTATTAGAATCAAAATGACCCAATAATACAGCCAACTATTTTCTGGATTCTAACTTATAATATTTCTCTGGCAAATTTGAGAATAAAAATGCAAACAGAAAGGACTTACCTCAATTGCCGCAACAGATGACTCAAAGGAATCATAGCTAATGAAACCAAAACTGCGGGAATTTCCAGTCTCGGGATCTCTCATTATCTGGAAAATATAAGTGCAAAGCATCAGAAGACAAAAGCTAATATGCATCGACATTTTGATGGATTTAAAAAACAATAATCAGAGAAAAAGAAAACGCTTTTATCAATCACATGCCTGTGTAAACAACACACTTTTAGATGTTTTAAACAAATGAAAAACTAATTTAAATGTTTGAACCTGCAACTTATGCCACTCACATAACTAGCTTGCAGAGAGAATATTTCTAATTAAGTGAATATGCCATAATGTAATAATTACCCCACATAGGTGCCCCCTATTTGTCTATTAAATCACTATAATTACACTACTTTCATCATTGTTGTTAAATGTGAAAATTAAATAAAAGAAACAAATTTAAAAATAAAATACCCGACAATTTGTCTGACCGAATTAACTCCAACTGCTTTAAAAGAAGCAGAGTAGAAAAAAGCATTAATGTGGAAGGCAATTATCATGTAATTTAAGGATCAGACAAAATTTCTTGTGTCCTTATTCCTAAGCAAGAGTTCATACAAAATGGATGGTGAGCCTATTTTCCACATAGTAGCATCTATAAGAAAACTAAGGCAAATATAAGATAAACATAAGATGGAGGAAACCAGAATCCACCCTTAAATTGGACTGATGTAAAGTCTATCCCTCGAGTTTTACACAACTACTAAGGACAGCAAGATCAGTCATGTTCTCAATGACAATCCAAAAGCTTGCTCAAACTATGGAGCTCCAAAAGAAGCCCAAAAAGTGGATTCATGAAAAGAAGTGCGTATACACGGCTAAAAGCAGCTATCATATTTGATAGATCAGTCATTTGGTGCAACAGATGCAGGTATCGTTTTTTTATGGGTGAATCTATGGAATTTTAAACTTCCTCCAAAGTTTAGAATTCTTTGTGGAGTGCATGCAGGGCTTGTGTGCCAACTAAGGATCTTTTGGCTCAAAAGAGAGTAATGGTGGATAATCGGTGTCCGGTGTGCAAAGTTGAGAACAAATCCATTTTGCATATTTTTGCAAACTGCAAGATAGACAAAGAGTGCTGGAACTCAGTGTTCCATAAAATGCCTACATTAATGATCGCTAATTTCGAGAGTTGGTTTCTGGAATTGCTGAAATGGATGGGTAAAGATGGTCTGTGTTTATTTTGTATAATTTTATGAGCTTTATGGAAAAACAGTAATGTGCCTTTTGGAATGGAATGGACAGATCAGCAAACCAGATCTTTTTATGGCTCAATGTTCAAGAAATGATGTCTTTTGTTGCTGCTTGTTCTGGTAACCTGCAAGGACCTGGTGATCCTCTTTTGGATGAAGCATTGAGCTTCTGTGAAGTGTTGAGCTGGTTGACAACTGTGGCCTTTGATAAAGTTTATTTTTGAGTCTGATTCTTCTTTTAATAAAAGCTCTCAAAAGGAACGCGGATGAATTATCTTATTTTGGTTTGGTTGTAGGATTGTATTGCTCTTTGTATTGCTCTTTTTAACAACTACAACCAACAATCTATTGTTTTACCAAGAGGTCAGCAAATCATGTGCTCACAATCTAACTGGGGTATCTAGTTCTTCGTTTGGTTTCCAGGAGTAGCTCTCAGTCCCTCCTGCTTTTATTTGTAATGTTTTAGCAACTCATTTAGCTTAATGAGGTCTTTGTTTTGCTGCTTCAAGAAAAGAAAAAAAGAAGTAAACAAAAAATTATTTAGTTATCATAGTTCATAGCAAAGAACAACTATTGATGCCTAACTTTGCACCCCTAATAAATGCCCAATGACGATAACCAACAAACAATAGTGAACAAATGCAAAGATGGTAGAATTAGAGTAATGTCCTAGCCACTGCAACTTTAGGAATCCTGGATGGGCCTTACTATGTTGTTGTATGTGCATGCATGGGTGAAAACATAAGGGGCACCCAACACTGGAAAAGGGCGCATACCCCTTTTGTTTATGGCTTCTCGTTATGCTTTATGATATTTATTACATATGGCTGAACCCAATTAGTATAAAATTAAGGTTTAATTGAAACAACCCCCACCCCCCCCCCCCCCCCCCCCCCCCCCAACACCCAAAACAAAAGAAAAAAAAAAACATAGAGATGCACTTTTCTGTTTATTCAGCTGGAGGGAAAGGAGGACAGTAAGCACCAGACTTGTCAAATTTCAGATTTCACAATGGTGTTCGTCATCAATGATCAATTGGTTATTTCAAACTTAAAAAAACCACAGGCATAAACAAGAGGGATCAGACATAGGATATAATTAACTCCAGCAGGATACAAGCATAAAATTTATTTTCTCTCTCTCATTTGTTTGCACTTTTTCCAAAAGTTCATAGACACAAAAATCTAAATTCAGATGCAACTGAGAGAAGTTCAGGGGAATGACCTTGGGGTTTATAACTATAACTCCAAAGGCACTAAAAGTATCATGCAGAAGTTTCTCATCAACGTCCTGCAAAATATAAAGTTGTTAGTTTCCATATAAGCAGCAGTACACATATCCAGCAACAACCCCATATTCTTTTGGTAAAATTTAACCAACTTACAGGGTCCAAGTTTCCAATAAATAGGTTTGCTCTTACATCCAAACTCTTTTTATCTTGCGTCGCCTAAAACCAAAAAAAGATACAAAATGAAAACCACAATACCCTAACGTAGCTAAAACTCATAACCAATAAACAAACCAAACAATCAAAGCTGACGAGCTTAAATTTTGGTACCTTATTTACACGTATTGGCTTCCCATAAAGCTTAATCATATTCAAAACCTTAATTGCCTGCATATTCATCAATTTAGAGCTGAATCAAGCCTTCTAAACTAAATTAAATAAGAGAAAATCAAATAACAAGAAAAGCAAAGCAATGCCTACTTAGTTGAGACTTACATAGTCAGCATCTTCTTCACTCCTGAATTCAACAAATCTATACCCTTGGTGGAGATTTGTTACTCTATCCTTTGGAACATATACATTAACTCAAATTAGGGAAAGAAAGAATTAGAAACAGAGATTTAACTAATTAAAACAAAATTCAAGTAGAAAAGATTGAAAAAACAAAAAAAAAGGATTGAAGATGTTACCAACAGTGCCTGCTTGAACAAATAACTCCCACAGCAATTCCTCAGACACCTGAGGATCGAGATTGCTGACGTAAGCGGTGGCGTCTTGGTTCCTCTCCACCGAGTGTTGGCCAAGTAAATTTGCTCCAACTCCTGGAGCTATTCGAGTTGTCATTATTATTTTTAGCAGTGGAAGAAAGCTTAGTGGTTAAATTCAAGTTGAAAAGATTGAAAAAAAAAAAAAAAAGGATTGAAGATGTTACCAACAGGGCCTGCTTGAACAAATAACTCCCACAGTAATTCCTCAGACACCTGAGGATCGAGATTGCTGACGTAAGCGGTGGCGTCTTGGTTCCTCTCCACCGAGTGTTGGCCAAGTAAATTTGCTCCAACTCCTGGAGCTATTCGAGTTATCATTATTATTTTTAGCAGTGGAAGAAAGCTTAGTGGTTAAATTCAAGTAGAAAAGATTGAAAAAAAAAAAAAAAAGGATTGAAGATGTTACCAACAGGGCCTGCTTGAACAAATAACTCCCACAGTAATTCCTCAGACACCTGAGGATCGAGATTGCTGACGTAAGCGGTGGCGTGCTCCGCCGAGTGTTGGCCAAGTAAATTTGCTCCAACTCCTGGAGCTATTCGAGTTGTCATTATTATTTTTAGCAGTGGAAGAAAGCTTAGTGGTTGGCGTCGGTGAGAAGAGGTCGGCGGTGAGTTGCGGCAAGGTGGGTGGTTTCCGCGGTTGGCGTCGAGGTCGGCGGCGAGTTGCGGCAAGGTGGGTGGTTTCCGCCCCTGACACACCCCCCTATTCGAGTAGCGAAGGAAATAGCAAGGAAGATGCAAATTCCGAACCGAGCTTGAGCCTTTCCTATTCCTATAGAGGCCCAATAAGGAAATTAAGGAAATACTAATAGCATGTCTTTTCTTTTATTTAAACGTACTACTAACGATGGCAATTTAACCCACGAGCCAAACTGGGTCGTTTTTGCTTAGGGTTGCATTTAATGCCACAAAGAAAATTAAATTCCTCACAAACAACAGCTTATTCCTATTTTCAACTCACTGCACCGCTCCTCTCCTTCCAACCATTCCCAGTTTTTTTCTTTCTGTACTTTCACGTTGCTTCCGTGCCCGTGCCCGTCGACTCGGCAGCAGTCCTGCTCTTCAACCGTAGTGCCACTATCAGGTTCCTCCATTTCCATTCTCCATTTTTTTTTTTTCTTTTTCGCCATAGGATGTCTTCGTTTCTTTTCCTTTTCTTTATTTTATATATTAACGGACAAAGAAGAGGAATTGTTGAATTCATTTGTAGGTTTAGTCGAGAGAGACAAAGATAGATGTTTATTATTTTTTTTTCTTTTATTGGTTTTGTGCAGGTTTTATTTGTTATTTTCCATCTAAAACGGTTACTTTGTTATGCAAAGTTTCCTGTTAAGTTGAACGAAGATAATTAATTTCTTGAAAATGTGTATGTATTAAAAGAGAAAGAGAAGGGAAATTAGATATTTTGTGCAGAAAACAAGTCAATTTGGAACTCATATAATAGCTGTAATACCGAAAGATGGATATTTTGAGAAAATGACATGAAAAGTAGCGCTATATAATGCAACTAACTAAGGATGTCGAAAACCTGGTGACTCCGTCAGAGAAGATTTTCTCCTTTAAGAGGACAGAAATCAAATTACCAGTCTTTGATGGTGATTCTGTCTTCTTTGACTAGCTACTCAGACATACTTGAGATGTGCTGATATGTCATAAAATTTTAGTGTTAATGTTTTTGCTCGGGGGATTTATCGTCAGCCTAGCCTAATTACAATGCTAGAATGCAGAATCTCTTATTTGATGGAGCATACTGGAATTAACTTGCAAATAGGATGCGGGCACTACCCTTTATTACCTCCCTAGGCTGATTTATCTTATTATTTCGTAGCTATCGCTCTTCCAATTTCCGAAATTTTCTATTTATTTTTTTCCTAGATAATAATGCAAGCACAGCTCTTTTATATAACAACTAACTAAGGCTAGCTAAGGCTGTCAAAAACCTGTTGGTTTTATATAACAACTAACTAAATATTATTGTATTTATTTTGATTTAATGAAAATTATTACAGGAGAAATGAATTCCAAGTTCCCAATACTGATTACGGAACTGAAATATGCAGAGGATGCAAATGCATAATTTTTTTTTGCATTATTTATTGGTTTGATTGTGTGTATTATTTCTTTAGGTGGAATTTAAAATTTTTTTTTGTTCTATTTTAATATTATTATGTATTGTCCTTATATAATTTCATGTTGAAATTGTTTTATTATTTTCAAGTTGAATTTCAATATGAATTTTTTATATATTTTCTGTTGCATTTTCAGATTCAAATTTGGGTTTCAAACGGGTTCATATTTCAATGGATTGAATGAATTTATGATTAAACGGGTATTTAAATAGATTCAGGTAGTATGCGGGTAATGTCTAAACTGATTCAGGACGGAATCGGGAATTATTAGTTTATTCCTTAACAGATTCGGGTACTTAAGCAGCTATTAGAACTTATGTTTCAGAGGAGAAAATTAAAAAAAGAAACGAAACACTGGAACTTTTGTGAAATTGGTAAAGGTGGTGATTGTCCGCTCAGAAGGTATTCGATGAATGGCTTTTGGATTATTGATTTATCCATTTAATTTATTTATGGTTTTCAGGCAATGGATGTTTCTGAGGAGGAGCGATATAGGCCAGATGCGGGATTTGAAGAAGATTCGAGGGAACCTCTTGTTGATCTTTCCTTGACCGACTCTACAGAGCTTTGGCTCATTCAGTGGCCTCATAATGAAGTAAGATTTCCTTTTTTTTATGTCTTTAGCCTTCTGTTTCTGTTGTTTTACTAAAAAAAGCGCTAATTGACTTGTTTGACGTGATATGCCTATGCTTAATGTATTGTTTATATAAGCCAAAATCCAAAGTTTGAGTTTTAATGCTCGTTCTTGTGTTGTTTGTATTGCAGCTTCCTGATTTTCAAGGGAAAGAAATATCCCTCGGTCTTCATCGTGATGGAAGTTTGGGCAGTTTTGAGAGTTCATCTGGTAACCACAAGAAATTCTCTTCTCTGATTATTGTGTGGTGGAATTTTGATTTTCAAACCATGTTAACCTGCTAATGCAATTTTCATTATTCAAATAGCTTGTTTCTTATACAAATCGGCCAATCTCATTATATGCATTAATTGGCAATGAGGTGATTTTGTGATGCTGTATCAGGGAAAATATATGATGTTGTGAGCTGTAATGCGCAAGAGTCTGATGCAACAGTTTTCCTATCCTCTTCATCAGAAACCAAAATTGGTAAGCACACCTATGGTCATTATTTTCACTCCTCAGATGATATGTTTTAATTTTTACTATTATATATTGATTAGAATTACTTAACTCTCCATGCTGTTACTTCTGTTACATTTCTTTTCTTTCTTTCTTTAATATTTCCGAGTTTTTTTTGTGTGTGTGACTTTTTATAGGTACTTAGGGTTCATTTATGGTAAACTATTTGTTCCAAAAGGATGTTTTGAAAATCTTTTGGCTGGGTGTTAAATAGACACAGTGAGTAGGAGTTGAATGATTATTGGAATTGGAGAACATGGTTGTTGGTAGGGTTGAATGATGTAAATGAATTATAACCACATGAAGGCCATTTTGTCCTTGGTTGATAGTGGAAGTGCTCTAAAGTTCTCTCTTGAAAGATCATGTTTGAAAATTTTGTGAAATCTGTTTATCCTTGCCCTTGGTTATTACCTAGTCTTGGCATAATATTGTTGATTTATGTATTGTGATGTATTGAATTATACAAGATTATTTTCCTTGATAAATGTACTTGTTTATATTTGACTGAACAGTGTGAATCCTATTGTATTTGCATGCTAATGACATGGTTATATACATTTACAGTTGGGAATATTTCACGGCGAGTTTCTCTTGTCCATTATCCTGATCCTAAAGAACTTGAGAGGCAAGAAGCTGAAAAAAAATCAAAACGATTGCATCAGATGTCTGCTGCATCTTCAATGTTAAACTCTTCCCATCGTTTTTCAACCCCGACTCAAAGTAAGCTTAGGAGCTCATATTCATCCAAGGGACATGGAGCCTCAACACATAGTAGCAGACATAGAAGTTCTTTGTCTGAAGTTGGGGAGCAATCAAGTGCAAAAAAAAGAAAGCATAAAAATGAACTTACTGCATTGACAGATCGCTCTACACTAGATTCAGGGCGGAGTCGCAGTGAAAACAATTTTGCAGGGTCATCAGAGCATTCACAATAGGGGATCATGAAATGACTGATAAAGTATGCAAGAGTGAGGCTCTCTTACTGGCATTTTGCCCTCCCCCCGAATTCTGTTCTGTCGACTTCTATAGATACCAATGATGTGATGGTTTTGAAGAAACGGTATGCCGAGCTTCCTTTTGTTTCGTTTCATTAAATTAATAATGAAACCCAGAGTTAAGCAATTTCATTTCACTATTATCTATATGTAGGAGTTGTACTGTAGTTTGCTGACATGAACTCTCTAATAATGACATATTCCCTTAGTGGACTTCACCGCTATAAAGAAATGAAAAAAAAGAAATATATAGCTTGCTGCTACATTTATAAATTGCAAAGAAATGAGTTGTTTGATAACAGTTTCTATTTATACTTTTTTTTAGCTTTGACCTTAAAATTAGGTAGTTCTTGTGGTTTAGTGAAATACACTAATAAGAACCTCATTTTTCATTGTTTTACACTATTTAGTCTCTATATAATAATTCTCCTTTAAGGGTGTTTTTGATATTTCACAGTCATTTAACGGAAAAACTATCTATTACACTATATTTAAAATTATAATGTAGTGACAAAATAATGTATTTTTGAAAACTATATATTTGATAAAACATAGAGATTATATAATAATTATCCCAAAACATGATGTCTGGTTCACTAGTGGAAAAGATGGCGGAGATAGATGAATCGTGATGAGTGAAATAGACAGGGAGGCCATGTAAGAACAGATTGAAGAAAGAGAATGGATTGAAAGAGACAACGTGCAAGAAAGGAGGAAGATTGAAGAGAAATTGAAATTAAAAGTAATTATTATTATCATTATTAACTTGGACATTTATTAATTTTTTTTTATTTGTTGACCGTATGATATCCACGTATCCCTCCCAGCCAAAAAAAAAAAAAAAGAGTGAAATTGTCAAATTTGATGCAACTTTGTAGGCATGTTGTTAAAAAAAAAAAAGTCACTTTTGAACTTTTAGTTTATTGAATTCAAGTTTAAGGGGATTGAACATTCTTTCTTATTTTATTAGTGTTTAGACTTTAGAGCATGGTTCTTAAAATTGAACCAGACCGATTGGTTTACTGATTTAATCGGAAACTAAATTATGGTCCAATCGAAGTTGAATAGTTAAAACAGCAGGCTAAAAACTATTGAAAATCAATAGAAATTATATAAGGCTTACTGATTTAATCGGAAATTAAATTATGGTCCAATCCGAGTTGGATAGTTAAAACGGTAGGCTAGAAACAGTTGAAAATCAATAGAAATTATATAAGGACCATTGAATCTGTTCGAGTAATTGCTGCAATTCAAATAAGGCCAATAAAAAAAAAATGAAAAATCAGAGGAAAAAAAGATCGGAGAGTGCGAGTTAATCCATAATCAGATTGTGGCTGAACCAATTTAGCCTAAAGCAACTCACCTAGAGTCGGCGGCAAGACTCACCACCCCGTGGTCTGGCTCTAATCGGCAGTTGAAAATTTGAGAAAAATTAGACTTGTTTTTGAGTTTTTCTTTTTTCCTCTCTTCGATGTTTGTTTCCCTCTTTCTAGTTACTGTTAATGGAGGTGAGTTATCACGCGCTTAAGGGGCTAACGGTTTCAGTCCCGGTTTGTGATTTTTTTTTTTTTTTTTTGAAAATTTAAAATTTAAATATTTATGAAATAATTTTTAGAAAAAACTTAAAGAAAAAGTTAAAAACATGCTTAACTTAATTTATTTATTAAATTGAATTTTTTTTTTAAAAAAAGGATTTGAATTTAATTTATTTTTTATAAATGAAATTAGGTATTTATAGTAAATTTAAAAAATTAATTTTTCATAAATACCTTTAAATAGCCGTTATATAGTTGTTGGGAGGGTTAATTTTGAGATTTTACAGAAATATTTGAAAAAATAAAAAAAAATTATTGAAATCGGATGAAACTGTCGATTTGAACCGTCGAAACCACCGATTCTAATCGGTTGGAACCGTTGGTTCACAGTTCTTCAGAAATTGAAACCAAAATCAAACTGCAGACCTCTGGTTCCTCATGGTTCTAGTTATGGTTCCCATCAGTTTCGAACCGGTGATTCCGATTCGAAAAATCGAAAAATGGCCACCCCTACACTCGCTCATTCCTCTCCTCAATTCACATTACTTCCACCATAATCAATATATATATATATATATATATATATATATATATATATATATATATATTATAACTATTGCAATATATCTTTATTATATTTTGCAAAATAAATATTGTCTTTGATTAATTATTTCCAAAATAAATAAAAACTTTGCTTTGTTTATTATTATAATTGGTTAAAATATTTTATTAAATTGGATTTTATATTTATATATATTAGGCTCATGAGTTAAGGATATACTATGTACAATTTTTATCTTATAAAAAAATATTATATTTACAAATTTTTTTTAATTATATTATAAAAAATCAGTTGAATAGCATTAATTTCAATTGAATCCTCAGTTTAAGAATCTTTATTTTCACCGGTTCAAAGTTTAAGAATCTTTATTTTCACCGGTTCAATGATTGATTTGATTATTTAATTACTGGTGAAAAAGAACATTAATAAAATGATTCTCAATTACTAAAACAACGAAGCATAGATTAACTAGAAAAGCTACTTTATGGAATATGGCGTTTAAGTGTTAATTTAGAGGTAATTATCCAATTATATTTTACACAAAATACTATATCTGTTTCATAATATTTATGACATTTGAGAAAATAGTTTGTTCTAAAATACCTGTCACATTTATGGTTTTAAGAAGTAATAAATATTTTTTCCAATGTTTACCTTTTGTATATACTCCCCCTGTCCCAAAAAGATACTTCATCTTTTCTTTTTGGTCTGTCCCAATATATAGTCCACTTTATTTTTGTACATTATAGTTAATCCTTAAATTATTTATTATATCTTTATTAATTTTATTTTATTTTCAATAACTCTCATCAATTCTTACGTATTATTCCAGTATAATAATTACTTATGTGTTAAATAAGATGGACATAATAGAAAAGTTATATAAATAAATTGTCTTTTAGTCATAATAATTTTATTTTCTTAATTTATGTGAAAATAGAAAGTAACTTTTTTTTTTGGGACCGAAGGAGTAACAAAGAATTATTACTTTAATTTAATAAATTTCTTAAAAATTAATATTAAATTAAAAGTAATATAATCTATTTATTCAATAATTTATTATAATTTAAATAAATTTAAAAATCTTATTAAGACACTTAGAAATTTTCGAATGTGATAAACTATCATGTGACAGAGTAACTATATATATATATATATATATATATATATATATATATATATATATATATATAGACACCACAGCCGGTAAAATTGCCCCTAGAATTTTTAAAACAATCTGCTCACCCTATTCGGCAGAGGAGGAAAAGCAAAGCCGCTCCAAAATGACTGATTGAGGGCGCGCCATTTTTATGTTTGTTCTTGAGGGTGTGAATGGTGCGGAAAATGGAATGGGCAGGAAAAGAAAAGCACATGGGAGGGATTCCCAGGAAGATGGCATTCATGGCAGTAGGGGCATTTGCTAAGGCAGTTGCCAATCTTCTCAACACAACTTGTGTTCACAATGCGGATACGCTTGTTCGTCTTGTCCGATCTCGACCCCCTGGGGTACCCCTCATCACTGTTAGCAATCACATGTCCACGTAACATGTCATAACATAACATATCTCCTTCCGTTTGATATATTATTCTTCTGCTTTCAATGCTATTATTCTTACTTTGTTTTTTTCCTATTAGGTTGGATGATCCAGTCATGTGGGGTTTCGCTGGTTTTCCAACCTTCGATTCAAATTTAGCTCGATGGGTTCTGGCCGCCGAAGACATTTGTTTCAAAAATCCGCTGCTGTCTTATTTTTTCCGGCTTGGTAGTATTTTCTTCACAATATTCAGTCAGTTTTATTTTTTCTTGTTTTGGATTTTGTATTGCCTCGTTTATTTGGTTTTTCAGTATTTTGGTTGTCTTTCTTTGTTTCACCTTATATAGATCTGATCTGAGCATGAAAAATTAGCTGAAGCTCACCTTAGAAGTTAGAACTCTTATGCTATCAATTGAATTGGAGCTGTAGCTTATATTTGTTGAAAATCACTAAATAAATTACGACATGCACTTAGGAAGAAGATGTAATCATTTTCATTTTGGTTATAGTACTCTTGACTTGAATTGTTTCAAGGTTAGTCCTGAGGGGTTCATGAGAGGGTTTTACCTAGTCAGTAACTGTAACCGTGCGAGTTTCATTTATATAGTTTGCTCATTAAAATCCACAAGACTATTTTGTTTGTAAGCATGCAAAGGTTTCTTCACCTTTACTCTCACGTGCTATTGAAATATAATAATGGTCTCAGAGGCTGGAAGAAGATGATGCTCAGTTGAACTGGATTTTTTACAAGGATTAAGTAATAGGTATAAAAATTCATGTAGTGTGTGAGATTTGGATGACTATTTTTGGATTGTCTATGGTGGGGGTGGTGTTCCACAAAGATGTCCTTTTCTTAATTAAAGAGGATGTTGTTGGGAAGCTGCATAGCTGTATTAATTTTTGAGGAATTAGGAAAGCGAACATAGTAAAAATTAGTAGAATTTAATCAATTGTATTAGCTAAATAAGGTGTCTAGCCATTGTGCATAGCTTCAGAACTCTTTCCTCACTGCTTGTTTATTATAATAGTTTGCTTCTGTAAGTAATAATGTTCTGGATGATATATGTTTTTGGTTTTAGTTTCATTTCTTTTTCCTTTTGTCTGTTCTATACTGAATGTGTTACTGATGCTTCACTGAAGTCTTTTGTGCCTTTATAAATGGAAAAGAAAAAGATATGCTCATTAATATTCTTTTGCTAAAGAAGAATTTTGGTAGAATTTGTCGTTGATCAACTAAAGGTAATAATCTGTTGCATTTTTTCTTATTGCTACTGTAACCTTCATTTTTGAAGTTTATTGTGGTAGGGTGCTTTCTCTTTCTCTCTTTATGAGAATGTTTGATCCTTGAAAATAAATCATATTTGATTTATCTGGTGTTTGTTTCAAACATAATTGTTTCTGAACTTGCAAATTGTGCAGGTAAATGTATACCGATTACTAGGGGTGCTGGAATTTATCAAGACCCCATGAATGAAGCTCTTGAACACTTGAGCAATGGCGCATGGGTATTTAGTCTTGAAATATTGTACCATTAATTATCCACGTTATTAAGATACACCCTTTTCATATGGAGTCTCTTCTAACAAGGTTCATGATTTCATTATGTTTTGTTTATGCATTTTGTCTGTTATTCTAATGAACTCCTTAAACCTAACTTTAGTGATTACTAGCCAGAGATGCATGGGGACTTGGGGAGAATGTAATCTGTTACGTATTGGCTAGTAAGGAGGGCATCTCAACTTTGGTTAAACTTCTCATTGAATTTGTTCTTCTTCTAATGTTCTTATTTTGAGAACATAGACTTAGATTACAGTATCTTTTGTCATATCTCTCATGTTGATATTCCACTTCAAGTTATTTGCTCTTGTTTCCACTCTATCATCTCTAATCAAGCTCTTCATTTCCTTGACTGCAAAAGAATAACCAAAGTCTTCTTTTGAATATTTATCGAGGGGAAAAAGAAAAGCTCAAAAGGGTTCAAATTTGGGGAATTAGGAGGTATGCAACTTCAATTAGCCAAATAAATACAAGTTAGATTCTTTGATTGGGATTAAAGTCTGTTCAATTCATTCCATAGTTTTGTCTTTATTGCCGTTCCCCTTGATTTCATTTTGTTTTGTGCGTATGTGCTCTTTATGGCTTCAGATTGTTATTTTTTTTAAAGAATATTTAGTTCCAATGTTCTATAGATGAGCATTTGTTAGTACTGTATGGGACTTGACCCTGACTTTTCCTTTCCACAACTTCCTTTCTCCCTTTCCAATACAGGTTACTAATGGTCACTTTTGTGAAATCTATAGGAGCCTATTCAAAGTAGTTGTCTGACCACCTGCTTCATTTTCCTGATGAATAGAAACAGAATGATTGTGGACTTTGTATCAATGACATGCTCAGAGGGATTATAGAATTGATAGTATTTTTTCTTACTATACTATAGCTGTGCAAGAGATGTAACCAATTTATATTTTCTTAGTTGATGTCCTGATTTTGTAAATGGACCTCTAAATAATTTGTATGATGAGATGATTACCTTATTTTCTGAGATGAGATCACAATTTTGTTAGTACTTGCTGTTGCACTTGCTGTGGTATAACTTGGCAGATCTCATAGGCTTGCAATTCTCATAGATTTGTGCATGAGGTTTTTTATTATGTGCATAGCACAGTTGTTGCTGTGAGTGGTTTGACTTTTTTTCGGTTATACGAGTGAATTCCATTTTATCTTTTTCCCCCTTCTATTTTACCTCCAGATTTGCATGCTGTTCTTGATGTTTTTTTTTTTTTTTTTTTTTTTTTTTTGGTCCCTAATGAACAGCTGCATACATTTCCTGAAGGAAAAGTTTCGCAGGATGATGCTCCGATAAGACGATTAAAATGGGGAACTGCTAGTCTCATTGTTCGTGCCCCTATAACTCCAATAGTTTTGCCCATTATTCATCATGGTTTTGAGGAGGTAACTTCTGCATCTTTTTGTTATCTGAATGTATAAAATCTATAAAAAGGTTGCCTCCCTCTTTTTGTTTTTGGCAATCAATGTAGGCTTTTGTTTGCCAGAAACTACAAACATATATATGTTCTGCAAAAAATGCACCAATTTAGGCCACTATATTTTCTTCAGAGCTTATTATTTCTGAGGTGGGGCATATATTTGGAATCCAAACAAATAGCAGTTCAGCCCTATCCAGGTTTCTTGATATTATTTGTATCCAGGCAGTATTGCTAAGTACTTGCTTGAAGCTTGACGCTATAAGATGATAGGTAAAGTTTGGCTTTGACTATAAAGACCGGGTAGGGTACCACTGGGTTCAATTACAGCTTAAGTGCTGTCTGACCTATCTAAGCGAAAACGGCACATATTATTTTCTATAAGGGCTTTATGTCATCATTCTTCCTTGAGACTTTTTTATCCTTGCCTCTCATTGATGTGGCAGCACTCTCATTCCTACACATACTTGCAGCTTATTGTCACTGAGCTCAAATTTAGTCAACCTAGAATGGGATCTATAACATGTTGATGCTAAAGAGTAAAGGGGAAAATATTTGAATGTTGTTGGTGTTCCTTCTCCTTTTTCTTTCTTGATCAGTTTCTTGTTCAGACACGATTCTTGATGACGAGATCTATGAGTGATTCTTGTAAATATTTGAATGTATTTACAAGACATGGTAGTACTTCCATTTCAACACTGTTTGCAGTTTGATTTCAGATGCAATGATGATTAATTAGTTTAGTCCCTATCAGATTTGGGTTTTTTCAAGTATGTTTGAAGTTATGTGGCATGGAATTAGGTTGTTGAGAAGTTTTATGTGAAATTGGACAACATTTATATCATGTTATATTGTGTGGGGTAAGGAGGCTTGTAAATGAAAACTTTGAATGCTTTATTATGTGTGTCCAGGTATCCTAGCAGTTCCACCCGTAATCACTTATGTTTAAATTAAAGTTCCAGAGGATGCTATCACTTCAAATTGCTCAATATGTTGACTCATGTGTGTGCTTTTAATTCTCATCCTGACTGTACCATTTTGTTCTTTTCTATATTGTCTCATTTCACACCATGGAGTATAATTGCAGGTGATGCCTGAGAATTATTGGTTGGGAAGAAGGCCTCTTTTTCCATTATGTAACAAGAGAATTAACATAGTTGTTGGTGAGCCAATAAAATTTGACCTTCCTAAAATGAGGCAAATGGCAATTTCTATGTCTCGTGATTCACCTATTCGTACAAAAGGATGGCCCTACATTTCCCAGTATGGATTGGACGAAGCAGCACAGAGGTGTCTCTACATGGCTATTTCTGACCAAATTCAGCTAGTTATGGAAAGATTAAGATGTTTGGGGAAACGTTCTGTGAAGTAAAGGATACAATGCATGCATCTTGAGACTTGGAGAATTTGGCTTGCGCTGTCCTATCACGCATGTGCAGCAGCGGAAAATAAATGTTGGGCAATTTAAATAACTTTCAACATGGATAGATATTTTTTTCCTGATGTTGAAGAGGTTTGGTTGGTTGTGAGGTTTTATTCTCCTATTGATATTTGATTTATTCAGATAAACCTCTTTTACTGAACAAATCTTGAAGAGACTGAGTTGATTAATTTGCACCAAAATATTTAATCAGCAGGAGAACTAGATTTGGTAATATTGCATGAGAACTGGATTTGGTAATTTCAGTGGCACTTGCCTTCTCATTAGGAATATGAAAATTATCTTTTTAATGCATGAGCGCTCAAGTACTGTCCACTGAAGCTAAGTTTCAGGTATTTATTCATATTCCCATTCTATTTTTTTTTTTGGCTCAATCCTCCTTGTTATAGGTTAGTTAAAGATATGACCATGGGTTGATTACAACTGGTTCTGGTTCACTGTTCTTGTCGGTTTTCGCTGGTTTCTGGTCAGATCCTCTCCAGTTTTGGTCTTGCCGTGAGAGCTTTATTCTTAAAAAGAAAGGGTTTCTAAACATTTTTCTTTTTGTAGTTTCTTCTAGGGAGAAAATGGAAATGGAATTAGAATCATGGGGCCCATGGTAGCCAGAACTGGCCCTTTGACTACCTCTAGTTGCTTAGGTTTAGATCTAAGGAATGAGTAAAAAATATTGTCCTGTTAGTTTCTACTAGATATTTTCATGTCAGTAATTTAGCAAGTCACCAGCCGCCAGGGAAAAGGTTTGTTTCACAAAGAAAACCACTTCTAAGTCCTTATCATGATTCAGCCTGTTGTCTTGGATCAATACGATTGTTTTCATGTTATTAGCTCCTTCAAACGATTGTTGTGCTCTGACATTGGTAAAACCTTATTGCTTTCTTCATTTTCATGTGTTGTATCTTGAGCAGACTTCTGTCTCACTCTTTTGAAAATGACTGAATAGCTTCTCTGGAAATCAATGATTAGCATTTAGATGATCATGATATCATAATTGAACTGTGCCATTTCTCTTTACAAATAAAGGGAAAAAAATAATAAAATAAATGAAGTGCTGGATGGCGAAGATGAAGTATTGCTTTATAATTCCTTTTTTGATACGTTGAGTTCTTAGCTTGCAGGAATTGATGGCCGTCCGTGATAGCCTCTTCTTCCTACTTCAGTCTTCCATTGTTGACTCCCATGTGATTTGGATGAGTAATGAGGTTCTGATTTGTACGTCCATTATCATGCAAAACATTTAGTGGCTCTGATGTAATTTAACTTGTGTGCTCACGAGTCATGAGGAATGTAAAACATGTAGCTTTGCAATACAAGTTGTATTCTCTATCTTGTAGCAGTTGCAATGCAGGTGTGACAAAAAGTGAAGAGGTTAAATCAGGAGGGGGGCCCCCCAATCCCAACGAGTAATAAGTGCATTGCTAGCGTTTGGGATCTCTTCCAAACTCTCATGCTTTATCTTAAATTCTACGACTCCATTGAGTAACCAACTTCCAAAGCTTCTGGTCTGGTGGTTTTAGTTTTGGTCATTTTGTTTTGCTTTTTTAGCAAGTGTTAGGGTGATGCAAGCGGCAAAATAGAAAAATCGATATCCATTACTCCTGAACGTAGTAGAGTGACTTTCAATGTATTCACAAGTTTGGTATAGGGCATTCTGGCAGGAACAATCCGAAGGTACGTGGATACCTTGCTGTTAATTATTCAATGAGCCACCCGGTGTCTTTTTCTTGGCAAAGTGCCTGGGCCGGCGGGGCCGGCAATCCAGCAACTCTGTTTGCATGGTCCCGTTCCTCAACTCAAACAAATAATAATTGCATGTCAACATGGCATCTTCCCCTTTCCAAAGCATCGTCGTGTAGGCCAATTGCTACGGACAAAGATTGTGGATGTGGGTCCCCGGAAATTTCGTCACATCATATATTGACTGATTCTGTGAAGCGATTCGAAGTTAAAAAAAAAAAAAAAAAAACAATGAACCTAATAGAGTGAATCATAATTCATAATTCATAGTAGTAGATTAGCAGTTGCACCATCCTGAAATGCAGTAGCTGGAAAATCTGTTCTCATCCTGATTACAATGCAATAGTTGGCATCTAACAATAATTTGATCTTATTAAGCGACTAGCGTACTAATAACCAAAAACAAAAATCAAAATACTTGTAAGTAACTCGGGTTTAGGGCCCATATCATATAAGATGCACGGTCCGAGACCCGTGTACCGAACTGTGTTTTCATACTTTATGCTATATGAAATGAAATGAAAGTCTTCCATCTTTATTTTGTTACGTTACGCTCACGAATCAGCTATTGTCAGGTGACTATATCTGCGTGCGGTAAATTTCGAAATGGAAATTATTACATCAAATTCATTACATTACATAAAGTTTACTCTTCCAGCAAAAGTCTTATAACTAAATTATGCAGTATGGTAAAAAGAAAAAGTGAAAAAACAATGATAAATACATAATGGTCGGATTTTCTTTTTGTCTTGATGCGAGGAGAAAGGTAAGCGTGTTGCTGTATTATAATCTATTCACAGAATATAGAAAAGGGAAATTCAGTAAATGCAGATTAATATTGGAGTGGAGAGCGAAATGAAAAATTAGTATACTGAAAAGGTGGAAGAGGCAGAGGGTCATTTGAAATTTGAAGTGGTTCGGATGAGAAAGCAACCATTTATAACACTCTCGTGATTCATACCATCGTTTTCTCTCTCTTCGCATTTTCTCTTTGTAATGAATAAGAGCTTCTGCTTCTTCTTATTCAGCGCAGATCTCTGAATCTCTCTGGTCAGCATAAAGGTGGGCGCTTCTGTTCCTCTTTTTGATGCATTTTGTTTCTCATCTTTTCATTTTCCATTCCGATTCCATCTATCTTCACCTGAATAGTGAATGTCGATCCATGTTTGTTTTCAAGTCCATTGTCTGTCTTCTTTGCGTTTAGATCTTCACTCTCTTCTTACATTTGCTCATAATTTCTGCTCCCACTTTTTTTTTCCTCTTATTTTCAAAATTGGTGTTTGATTACTCGGAAACTGTGTCATCTCTTCCTTTTATTTATTATTACTTTTCCTTTTTTCTCATCCGTACGAAATTTGAAAACCACCTTATCCTTTCCATTTTATTAACTGTCTGCTTATTCATCTACATTATTTTCCACAATATCAAATAGTCTTCTTGATGCCAATGGTTCTGTATGCTTCTGTGTTTTCTTCTTCAAGTTTAGATAGTTAGTTGCGTTTAATGAAATAAAATTTGATGTGCAGCAAACCAATCCATGGCCCATAGTGTAAGATCGAGTATGTCTTCCTTTAGTTCGACCTATGGCAATGAAGACACTCCTTTACACACTTCCGCCTCTGTTTCAAATGGGGATGGATATGACAGTGACGGCTCCAATTTCGCAACGCCGTAAGTCTAATATGCCATTGTTTAGTCTTCTTCTTTATCCCTTGTTCTGTTCTCATTGCAATGAGGTTACCATTGTTTAGGCTTCTTCTCTGTTATTTGCACCTTTTTTACTCAAAACACTACTCAAAATGGAGGTTAAGCTCGACTCATGTGGATTAAACCTTATAATAGTTTGCTAAATAAGTTTACCAGGTTCGAGATAGATTTTCTGTCCAGCCTGTCCACCGTCTGACAACTTGTGTTTCTTTTATTTGTAACTTCTAGTACACAAGCAGCACTGTCAGCCGCTATTCCTGCAGAACTTGCTGGTGCTATACCTTTGATTGATAAATTCCAGGTGACATAATAAGTTGTCTTGCTTTATATGTAACATTTGAAAGAATACTAGGTTGGGATTTTGCTATTGAACTTATAAACCATCATTTGTTGCTGACAATCATCTATATTTCATAAGCTCTATATAATTGTTCTTTGTAGGTTGAGGGATTCCTACGGATGATGCAGAAACAGATTCAATCCACTGGAAGGCGAGGTTTTTTTTCCAAAAAATCTGTTGGCCCTCAAGTTCGTGAAAAGTTCACTTTTGAGGATATGCTTTGTTTTCAAAAGGTTAATGGCAATCTTGTATTCTTGTATGTGCCAAACCCATAAAGAGCTAACTTGGAGCTTTTTGCAGGATCCAATACCAACTTCACTACTTAAAATAAATGGAGACCTGATAAGTCGAGCAACGAAATTGTTTCAAATAATTTTGAAGTACATGGGAGTTGATTCATCTGATCGAGTACCTCCAGTAAGCTTGGATGAACGGATTGAACTTGTTGGAAAATTATATAAGCATACACTAAAACGAGCAGAGCTTAGAGATGAACTTTTTGCTCAGATTTCAAAGCAAACCAGGAATAATCCAGACAGGCATGCATATTTTTATTTTGTATATCAATGTGGATATATATATATAAAATTTGTTTTCATGGGCTTGATAAATTCTAAACTTTGGATTTACGGCAACATGCATCAATCCCTGTGCTAATGTCCAAAAGCTTGTGTTTTCAATTTTCAAATTAACCTGACAAATGATGAGGTTTGGCTTGTAGGAAAGTCCAAATTAATTGTAACAAATGTGATTGATTTTACTTGTATTAAAGCCCAAATTAATTCTTTCCCTTTACTGATTCTAGCTATCTTTGTTGATTTTTTAGGCAATACTTGATTAAAGCATGGGAACTAATGTACTTAAGTGCATCCTCCATGCCACCAAGCAAGGACATTGGTGGATATTTATCTGAGTATGTTCACAGTGTAGCATATGGTGCAAATACTGATTCCGAGGTCCAAGTCCTAGCAGTAAATACATTAAATGCTTTGAAGCGTTCTGTTAAAGCTGGTCCAAGGCATACAATACCAGGACGGGAGGAAATTGAAGCTCTTCTAACAGGCCGAAAACTTACAACCATAGTATTCTTTTTGGATGAAACTTTTGAAGAAATCACATATGACATGGCAACAACCGTAGCTGACGCTGTTGAGGTACTTTACTTGTATTTTCCTAATGCGGATATATTTTGTAGTAAAGCAAAAATCACAACTTAGAAAGAGAAAAATAAAAGCAAAGCAGTTTTTGAAGCTAATTTTTTTTTTTTAATAGAAATGAGCATGTATAAAAGGAATCATTCTATAATTGAAGGAAAAATGGCACTTTAATGGGCATGTAGAAATCAATCTTAATTCTCCGTGAAGCAAAACTTTGCCGTCCCAAAAAAAAAAAAAAAAAAAAAAATTGGAGATGTATCAAGTGTGTTAAATTTTCCGTTGTGTTGGGCATTTGTTTGATTGAATCCTAGCAAAACTTGTTTGGTTGTTGGCTAAATGGGAATCCCCATTTCTTTATCTTTTGGAAACTAAGTAGATAACAAACCCTTATATATTCTAGTTCTTTTGAAATGCTTCTTGTAAACAACTTTGGGTGACTCAAGGCATCTTGTGAGCTCATTATGTGTGACACCACAGTCCCACATTGAAAAGGGATTTTTGAGATTGTTTGAGTAGATAGATATTTGTGAACTACTACTAATATCTAAGGCTGAATTTTTGGCCAAGTGGATAGGTCTAACCCTGCTCCAATCATTGGACTCATAGTCTATATGGGCCAGGATCATGACAATGGTACCAAAGCTACCTTTGTGACTTGAAAATGGTTAAATGAACGGAAAAAAAAAAAAAAAATATGAATTCATTTTTTTTTTCAATAGAATTAATGCATGTATTAATTTTTTTTTAATGGAAAATGTTAAAAGTAAATAATTGGCTAGATAGATCTTTTGTTGGGGAAAAATTCCTATTATTGCATGGAAGTTCACTTTGTCAAATGTTGCTAGGCTACACCAATGGCAAAGATTATGCATATGTTCTATTAAAGTCTTTCTTTTTCTTCCAGCTACCAAGATGATTTTATATACCTGACCTCAACTAGTTTGGGATTAAGGCTTAGTTTCTTGTAGGCATGGCCGGTTCATTGAACCGCCGATTTTGGTTCACAGAACCGACGGTTCAAAATTTTTAAAATGTTGAACCTGAACTGGCCTTTGAACCGCCGGTTCCGGTCTAGTTCCGGTTCCTGCCGGTTCTGGTGCGGTTCCGATGAACCGATGGTTCCAATCACGGTTTCCGGTGATATATGTTTTTTTTTTAGAAAAAATCGGTTCTAACGTTATATCTTTCTTTTGAAAATATTAATATGAGTTTAAAAAATATTGGTAAATTTTATTTTAAATAAATTTTAGAATGCTCATACTCATATAAGAATAGAATTAATTAATTTTACAAAATAATCAAATAACTTATCACTTTATTTTGTTTAAATGTTATTAATTAAATAAATTATAAGAAAATTTTGAAAAATGCTTCAAAAGAACGCAATTTTAAACTTAGTAAATAATTTAAAAGGGTAAAAAAAAAAAAGTTAAAAACAATATAAGTTTGGACTAAATATTTCTCTCTTTTTTTACCATTTTACTTTTTAGATTTTTAACTTTTCAAGTAAAGTGTCTTTTAAAAAAAAAAACTTAAGTAAAATATATCATGTAGTAAAATATTATTGAGACTTTTAGAGATGTATAAAATAGGCTAAGTGATTATTATTTTGAAAATAAAAATAGAAAATTTTCGGTTCGAACCGAACCGGAATTGCCGGTTAACCGACAGTTCAGGGCCGGTTCAGGTTCAAATTTTAACATTCATATAAACCTTAACCGGCCCTTGAATTGCCGATTCCGTTTCAAAATTTTGAACTGACGGTTCCGGTCCAGTTCCAGTTCATCTACAGTATGGTTCGATTCCTCCATGCCTAGTTTCTTCTTGTTGTAAATATAATTTTACATTAATGTGATTCATATTGTTTCAGGAACTCTCTGGGATAATTAAGCTGTCAGCATACTCTAGCTTTAGTTTGTTTGAGTGCCGGAAAGTTGTTACTGGTACCAAGTCGCCTGATCCTGGGAATGGTAATTATGTTTTGATTGTCTTCCTAGACAAACTTAATAGCATAGTTATCTAATGCACTCTATTCTTGTGTAGAGGAGTATATTGGGTTAGATGATAACAAATATATAGGGGATTTGTTGGCGGAATTCAAAGCAGCCAAGGATCGAAGTAAGGGAGAAATTTTGCACTGCAAATTGACATTTAAAAAGAAGCTATTTCGAGAGTCAGATGAAGCTGTAACAGACCCAATGTTTGTGCAATTATCATATGTTCAAGTGTGTAAACCAATCCTCAAGTATTTCAAAATTACCTTATAGTTTGCAATGATATTCATGCTTCCTTCCAAAATTTCTCACTTCTAGAGTTTGTGATGCTTGCCTTTCTTGGTACAGTTGCAACATGATTATATATTAGGTAATTATCCCGTTGGAAGAGATGATGCTGCACAGTTGTCTGCATTGCAAATATTGGTTGAGATTGGATTTATTGGTAGCCCTGAATCATGCACGTTAGTAGTTCTATTCCTTTGTCTAATTCTAGTTTAGTTTATTGATTTCTTTTTCTAATTTTGCATTGATTTGTTTTGTTTTCTAATTGCTAAGTATTGATTGGATTTCACATCTCTAGTATTTTTTTGTTGAAATTTGTATGCTGAATTAACATTTTGCAGCGATTGGACTTCTCTCCTTGAACGATTTCTACCTAGGCAAATTGCAATCACCCGAGGAAAGCGGGAATGGGAGTTGGATATTCTTTCTCGTTATCGCTCGATGGTTAGAACCCTATCTAGAAATTTCTTATTCATAATTTTATTATTTTAGCATGAATTTTATGTTGATATGCATTTCTAGTGTTTCTAAATTGTGATTATATTCTATGACTGAACAATTTGCTATTGTTTTTCTGGGAGTAGTAATTGCTATCATGTTTAATATTGAACATGCTACTGAAGAATCTTGCATAAATTTTTCTCATGTTCTTTTTGGAAGAATAACATTTTCACTTTCCATCTTGTTAGACAGTTTTAATTTTGTCATTTACTTGGTTTTGTTTTCTTTAGACTTCAATGACTGCGTCTTGTTTGGTTGTTTTAACAATGCCTTCCATTTTCTTTCTTTTGTTTTTACAAAATCATTGTGTTAATAATGTGCTGGAAAGAGGTCATTATCTATGCATTTCTATCAAAACATTAGTAATAACTCTTTTCTAGGATTAAGTTCATAATTTATCTGAAGTGGTCTGAAATAAATACATTTGAGCTTTCTATTCATTGTTGGTGAAGAAAACAAGGGTTGATTCAATTAGTTCATGCTATGTGCTTCTATGTTTAATTGTCATCGTAAAGCCTGCTTACCTAAGATCTTTTCTATTTGCTTCTCTTTTTTGCTTTTTACTTTTTTTTTTTTTTTTTGACTTGACTTTTCATAGCTAAAAGTTCCGTGGATATGTAGGAACATCTATCAAAAGATGATGCAAGACAGCAATTTTTGCGAATATTAAGGACACTTCCTTATGGGAATTCAGTTTTCTTTAGTGTCCGCAAGATTGATGATCCTATCGGACTTTTACCTGGAAGGATTATTCTGGGCATCAATAAGCGAGGGGTACGAGTTCAACTTACACATTTTTCTTTCATGAGCCCCTGCTATAATTAAAAATATTCTTTTTTTTAGATTTTGTTCATATTATAGATCATTTTGTTTATTCATCTTCCGGCAGGTACATTTTTTCCGTCCAGTGCCAAAAGAATATTTACACTCAGCAGAGCTGAGAGACATAATGCAATTCGGAAGCAGCAATACTGCTGTGTTCTTTAAGATGCGAGTTGCAGGTGTTCTTCACATATTCCAATTTGAGACTAAGCAGGTTTAACAGCTCTAATATACCCATGCTTGTTGATTCTCCATCAATTGAATTCAAATACTTCACATTATGTTCTATTCCTTTGTTATATAGTTGAAATTCTGTCTTTGCAGGGGGAGGAAATTTGTGTTGCTCTTCAAACACATATAAATGATGTCATGTTGCGGCGCTATTCTAAAGCTCGGTCTGCTGCAAATGGCGTTGTGAATGGAGATCTTTCTAGTAGTTTTAAGCCTCCTAATGCAGAAGTGTATGAGAAACGTGTCCAGGAATTATCTAAAAGTATTGAGGAATCTCAAAAGAACAATGATCAGGTAAGTGATAAATGAACTATTTTAATTATGCTGGTTATGATGAATAGGCATGTTGTGAATGTGTTTGCGCCATTGTTCTTGGATGATATGGTTTATTCTGTTTCTCCTTATCTGTTTTGGGAATGACTAGAGTGGAGCTCCAAAGGCTATTAGTGATTTAGGATGAAGGAAGTCAAGTTTATTTTTGTGTTTGCTTTTTTTTTTCTTTCTTGCAAATATTTTAATTTAGGAGTTATTGTTTTAATTAGAAAACATAGAGAGTTTTGTGTTCTAATTAGTGAACATATGATTTTATTGTTCAAAAAATTTAATTTCCTCTTATTAAATATTTAGGTTATGATACTTTGTAATGTAGGTTTTTCCATTTTTAATTCTTTAAATAAAGATTTACCACTTATGGACATTTTTATTGTTGGGCTTTCCAGCTTGGGTATCATATGTAATTGTTTTACTTTTAAGTCAAGTGCTAATTATTAATAATTTCTGTGTGTTGCAGATGTGAAAACCTTTTGTAAAAACTAAAAATAGTTGTCTTATATTGTTGTTTTTTTTTTAATAATGAAATGATATTAATGAGCTAAACATGTTGATCTAGTTATTGGAAGAATTGCGAGAGAAGCAAAGGCAAGAAGCAAAGTTGCAAGAAGAATTGGAGGGCCTGAAAGATTCATTGAGATTTGAGAAGCAAAACTTGATAGAAGTTGCTTCTGATCGGGATAGACTTAGATCAATGTGTGCCGAAAAGGATGCAGCTCTTCAAGTTAGTGCAGTCAACTTTTGTAGCATTAGCCTTTTTTTGTAACAGTCCAGCCTATATAAACCACTTCATTTTTCTTATTCCTCTAATGTGGGATGTTACACTTTCTCCCCCTTTACCTTGCAACGTCCTTGTTGCCTATTTCATTTTTCTTTATTCCTCCAATGTGGGATGTTACACGCTCTCCCCTTTTATCTTGTCCCACATCTTTGTCAAAACTTGACAGCTCCATCTCGTGATTTCTAGACCCATATATCGCCTTTTCCTCATGTCCACCAGCTTTGTAACCTTATGTGCAGGGTGGCTCTGATCCCATTTCTAGTGGCCCAAACCAATATTGGCTTCAAATACCCTGCTATCTTACGGCACAACTGCCAAAATGGTTAACCCAAGTTATTTGAACACTTACTAGCTGGCCTATATAAACCATTTCATTTTTCCTTATTCCTCATATGTGGGATGTTACACTTTTGTTAATCATTTTGTTTTTATCAGTTTTGAGTAGCTCTGATTTATGTATACATATATAGGATGCATTATTAGAAAAGAGAAACATGGAAATGAGGTTGGCCGCTCTTGGTAACCTAGCTGCAGAGAATAATGCCAAGAAAGATTTGCTTGGAACTAATAGTCAGGTAGAATTCTGCAAATATATGTATCCTATGAAATTTAGATTTAATTTATTAATATATGGCTTTAAGAATCAGCTTTGAACTTCAATTGGTTTTTTGATTAAAAATCATTTTGGACTGTGAATGACACAGCTATTGCACAAGCTTCAAGGTGACTTGAAACTGCAAAATGAAGAGTTACGTGTGGCCAAAGAAAGTATGAAAAAATTGACAGAGGAAAAGATGTTGCTAGAACAGAAGATATCTAGGATTGAAAGAAAGAAAGTTGAAGAGGTAAAAAATTTTTAAACTTTCTTCAACAATTTATTTCTGAATTCTAATTTCACGCGATGACGTATTGACTCCCATGGGGATTATACCACAGATGGAATTTCTAGAGAAAAACTTGGAGCTAGAACGCAAAAACCTCAAAATTCAAGTGGTTGAACTTGAAAAGAAGCTTGAAGGGGTAACACAAGAATTAGCTGTTACCAAATCGAATCTTGCAATTCGTGATGCAGATTTGGCCACCTTGCAAAATAATGTGAAGGAACTAGAGGAACTGAGAGAAATGAGAGAGGTATGTTTTTCAGCATATATTTTTGTTGAATGAAAATGTTTGGTTGGTTAATTTTTTTATATGGATTGGTTTCTCAAAACTGATCAATTGTATAAAACTCTAACAAAGTTCTTATGTGGTTTCAGGACATTGATAGAAAGAATGAACAAACTGCTGCCATCTTGAAGATGCAAGCAGCTCAACTTGCTGAGCTTGAAGTACTTTATAAGGAAGAACAAGTTCTGAGGAAGCGCTATTTTAATATCATAGAAGGTTATAAAATAATCACATCCTGTCCCATTTGAATCAAGTCTAATAGTACTCTTTAAGTGAACTGCTTCAACTGAGCCGCAAGAGTATAAAATAATAACATCCTGTCTCATTGGAATTATGTCTAATAATACTGAAATGATTTTGGATTTTAAAGTCCATACATAAAAAACCATATCATTATTTTGACCATTAATAATTTAATTTTTGGTAGGAGTCTTGTGATGTGTATGGAACTTTCATATTGGAGCAAGAACTAATGTGAAAGTTGATGCACATCTTTTCTTTCTTAATAAATATGAATATCTAATTATTATTATTATTATTATTATTATTGTTATTATTATTATTTGAACCATGACAGTGCCTCAAATATATTCTATCTTTTGGGTTAAAGATGCCATAACCAGCTTAGGGAGAGAACTATTTGAAAGAAAGATCTAGCAGTAAGCATAAGCAGGGAAGAAAAAGGAAAGAGCAGATAATATAGTTAAAAGGAAAAAAGTTGGGGGTTTCATAAATGGCTACATGTGCCTGTGCTCCTTGCCATAATAGTGTTGTCATTATGTTATCAATTTTCCTTCTGAACTTGATATTTCCTTTTGCAGTTTAACTAACATATATTCCACCCTTCAATGTATTTTAGATATGAAAGGCAAGATAAGGGTTTTCTGTCGTCTAAGGCCATTGAGTGAGAAAGAGACTGCTGAAAAGGAAAGAGACATAATTGCAAGTACAGATGAATTTACAGTTGAACATCCATGGAAAGATGATAGAGCAAAACAACATGTATATGATCGTGTATTTGATGGCAATGCTACACAAGAAGATGTATTTGAGGACACAAAAGTAAGTTTTATTTTTGTGACTTACCAACATATGAAATTGTGGAATGCTTCGTGCACTATGTTGCCCTTTATTGGCATATGAAATTGTCTCTATAGCTTGGAACAAGGTATCCGTATTGCCAGCTTGCTATTCTTCAATTAACTCCTCCTTCTCTGTAATTATGATGCAGTATTTGGTTCAATCTGCTGTTGATGGGTATAATGTGTGCATATTTGCTTATGGCCAAACTGGTTCTGGGAAAACATTTACGATATATGGCTCTGAGAATAATCCAGGTCTCACACCGCGAGCTACTGGAGAACTTTTTAAAATTTTAAGGCGCGATAGCAAGAAATTCTCATTTTCGCTAAAGGTAATGCCAGATTCATTATGTAATTTCTATGCAGAATCATTGTGGTCAACTTAAGTTTCTTCACTGGCATGATGAGATTTCATTTTTATTAACCTTTTTGATATGGACTGTATTGTCTATTTCTTCAAGGGCATATGGTATCTGTTTGTATCTATCACCTTGTTAAACCCTATAGCATCAATTTGAAAACCCAAGCAAAGAAATGTGTCTTTTCCTTTGATAAGTTTTTAAGTACTATTGGAAATGTAAATGAGTTCACTTTCATGGTCAAACACTTATGAGATACACAATGACGCAGGCATATATGTTGGAGCTGTACCAGGATATACTTGTGGACCTTTTATTACCAAAAAATGTAAAGCCCTTGAAATTGGATATTAAAAAAGATTCAAAGGTAATTGTTTTTTCACAAGGTGTTACTAATATTGGCTTTTAAAGGTTTGTTTTATGTTAGGTTTAATTTGTTTGAGTTCGGTTAAAACTGATTTTAGGTTATGGGTCTCAATTTTTGATGTTCAGGGTATGGTATCTGTAGAAAATGTAACAGTCATATCAATCTCAACATTCGAGGAGTTGCAGAATATTATTCAAAGTGGTTCTGAGAGGAGACATACTTCTGGAACTCAAATGAATGAAGAAAGTTCAAGGTCTCATTTGATTCTTTCAATCATTATTGAAAGTACTAATCTTCAGACCCAATCTGTTGCAAGGGGAAAGGTATCCAGGATGTGCTATTGTTTATAAATGATAAGATGATTCTACACACTGATATAGGGAACATAATGTAAAAGCACCCTTGTTCTTTTAATTGTTTGTGGAGGTGCATATTTATAGTTACGTATACAAATGTGGAGAGGAATGTAAATACGTAGTGTATTTTATTCTAAGGTTATAGCTTCATTTACATTATTTCTTTAACTTTTGCACATAGCTTCATATATTTACGAATAAGTACATAACTTCATCTATTTTTGAATATAACTCAATTTTGATACCATATGCAGTTAAGTTTTGTGGATCTGGCTGGTTCAGAAAGGGTGAAGAAATCAGGCTCTTCAGGTCATCAACTTAAGGAAGCTCAAAGTATCAACAAATCTCTTTCTGCACTTGGAGATGTCATCGGTGCTTTATCTTCTGGCAATCAACACATACCTTATAGGAACCATAAATTAACAATGCTAATGAGTGATTCCCTTGGTGGTAATGCCAAGACGCTTATGTTCGTGAACGTATCACCAGCTGAATCAAATTTGGATGAGACGTACAATTCCCTAATGTATGTTCTTAGTTTAAAAAGTTTCTGCTGTGTTCATTTTTATTACATATCATGTCTTACTTAAGGTTAAAATTGATTAAGTTAAGATACTAAATTGGCACCAGTTGCTTGAAATTGATCCATGGTTCCTTTGCAATTTTTATATACGTGGCTCTATTCATTAGCAGTTTTCTTTTTCCTTGCTGGATTTTAGGGGCAGTGGCATTTAGTTTTAGTAAGGATGAAATCTGAATTAAAAATATCGTGTAAACAAGGTGTTTAAGTGTCTATGTTCTTCTCATCGTTTTGGCAATAACATCTCACTTCTATGTCGTTTCAGGTATGCATCAAGAGTTAGATCAATTATCAATGATGCGAGCAAAAACATTTCATCAAAAGAGATAGCTCGACTGAAAAAGTTGATTGCATATTGGAAAGAGCAAGCAGGTAGGAGAGGGGAAGACGAAGATTATGAAGAGATCCAAGAGGAGCGTCAGATGAAAGATAGGACAGATGGTCGTCATTCAATGTAGAGGTTAACATATGCTTTTGGATGAAATTTTGCCAGGGAACTTGTGCACTTCTTTTACATTATGGTCTTTACTAAAATCGACCAAGGAGATGAACACAGTAGATGGGTTAGGTGATTTGATATGGGATTGGTTCCAGTGATCTCGTTCTCTTTGTAAGGTTATAGTAAAGCTCCAGAAGCCGTGAGCCACGTGAAAGGATTTAGGTTGTATAGTTAGAATGGTGTGTATATATATATATTAGTCGGCATTTTTACGTTCAATACATTTTTGAATGAAAATGAAAATTTAGGTATTGAATCAAGAAGCAGCTTTTGTATCCGTTTTGATGTGATATGCGGCAATCTGTAACCAATGACGAAGCCACTCCTTTTTGTGAAAATTTACAATATACTACCATTTTAATTTTTTCTTATTTAATTTGTTCCCTTCAAAAAATGAAATTTGACTCTCATCTTCTATTAAGAGCTAAAGCAATGGCTGTGGTAGTGTTAAATTTTATAGGTCTAGTTGAAATTGAATTTTCATTCAAGTTATTGAATAAAAGAATATTTATTGTTTTTAAAATTAATTATGAAAAAAATATTGAAGTTTGAGTTAATTAGTGCCTCATTATTTTGTTTTTTTGTTTTTTTATAAAAAATTAACGCATAGTTTTAATTGCTTATATTAAAAATTTTAGTTTGAGATATAATATGTATGTAATGAATTGTTATTATTATTATGTTAAAAATTTCTCTCTACGAATCTTAAAATGAGGATTGAATTGTATTATGTTAAAAGTTTCTCTCTACAAATCTTAGAGTGGTGATTCAATTACTTTAGAATTTCTCTCTATATATATTAAACTAAATTAAATATTCAATTTATTCTGTTTCAATAATTTTTGATACACTCTTTTTAAAATGGATTTTTTAAAAATGAATTTTTATATACTTAGAAAATTATAAAAATTGAGGAAAAAATTTTTAAAAGTCCAAATTTTTATGTTTTAAAGTTTAAATATTATTTTTAAATGACTTTAAATGTCTAAAAAACTTTTACTAGTTTTTATATAATTAAATCAATGTTCACATATACTTGTCTATATGTGTATTTTTTGCCCCCTTAATTCAAATTTCTAGTTCCGTCCCTATCTGTAAGCATATTTAAGATTTCATCTGGTGATACTGTACAGAGAGTAGAATGAAATAGAATATAATCTCTGTTATGAAACAAGGTTACAAGCTTTTCTAACACATGCAACTGCTTAGATCTTCGGCAAGGAGAGAGCTTCAACGAGACCACCAGCGCTCATTTATTCAGAAATTCAAAAAAAAAAAAAAAACGAAGGAGAAGAAGAAGGTATTTTAGTTGAGGAATCTAGGTTTGCAGTTTGTGGAGGCGACATGAATGTTAGACTGTTCTGTTTTCTTTTTCGAATTTCATCGGCAATGTCAACCTCTCGCTCTACTTTGTCGGGTAAGGGGGACAAAGTGCCAAAGGAAAGTTGTCGCTTTGTGCGGTTTGTTAAACATCTTATAAGCGTGAATAATAAGCAAATTAAATTACGTAACATCTGTTTTTGGAAAAATAGAGTAATCACGCAACTTTGTCAAAATTTATTATCACAGTGATCATCATACGCGACTCAGAGTTCAAATTTCGCAGAAGCAAACAATAAGAATGGAGAAAGTAGGCGTCCCAACCATAGATCTGCAAGATTTTCCGGGACAGTATGAACTATTGAGAAAGACGTGCGAGGAATGGGGCTGTTTCCGACTAGTAAACCACAAAATCTCCTTGCCTCTCATGTCGGAGATGAAGAAGGTAGTTAGATCTCTGCTAGACCTTCCTATGGAAATCAAGAAGCGCAACGTAGATGTAATAGCAGGTAGCGGCTACATGGCCCCAAGCGCGATCAATCCTCTTTACGAGGCGTTGGGACTCTACGACATGGGCTCCTCCCATGCCGTGGATACCTTCTGTTCTCAGTTGGAAGCCTCTCCTCATCAAAGGTGGTATTTTCCATTGCAATTCGTACTGTTTCTTTGTCCCTTTTGTATCTGTATCTGACTGAATTGTTATTTCCAGAGAGGTAATAGAGATGTATGCCAAATCAATTTATGAGCTGGCGATCAACTTAGCACGAATTTTGGCTGAAAGTATGGGTTCCAGGTCCAGCAATAATTTGTTCGAGGGATGGGCTTGCCAATTTAGAATCAACAAGTATAACTTCGCTCCTGAGACTGTAGGCTCCCCTGGAGTCCAGATACACACAGATTCTGGGTTCCTCACTATACTTCAAGATGATGAAAACGTTGGCGGTCTCGAAGTTATGGACAAGTCTGGCGCATTTGTGGCCGTTGATCCGGAGCCAGGCACCCTCGTCGTCAATCTTGGGGATGTTGCTACGGTATTCATTTTCTTTCTCCCAATTGGATTTTGATTTGAATCTGTGATAGTTTGGTTAAATTAACTAAATGCTTGTTTCTGCATAACATGGCCAAAAGGCATGGAGCAATGGGAGGCTCCGGAATGTGAAGCATAGAGTGCAAAGCAAGGAAGCAACACTACGGATATCAATTGCTACATTCCTCTTGGGACCAAAGAAGGCAGAAGTGGATACTCCATCGGAATTTGTTGACGCTCAAAACCCACGTCTTTATGCCCCTTTTACCATTGAAGATTATAGAAAGCTCCGAGCATCCACAAAATCGCATGCTGGGAAAGCTCTTGAACTTGTACGTATCCAGTCCTGACTTTTAATACGAAGCATTGCGGACTGGAGAGATTAATAACTTGTTGTAGACTAATAACTAGAAAAAACATTCAATGGAAGATATGACTTCTGCATGATGGACCTGCAAGTTCAAATTAGGCTGTACTTGGTTCATCCAAATGGACACGTACATGTATAACCAGGGGGTTTTGGTTTATCGTTTTTTACTAGATTGTTCTGACTCATGTCATGGCTGGAATATTAGCAGCAAGAAAGTGCTTCAAGTCTTGATTTTCAGACGAGTGAAAAGCTATAATTTTAACGCTATATCTTGCAATTACTATGCTTCGCAACAACTTCACAAATGCCTCTCTTTTCTTTAATCAGTTCAGGAGATCCAATATCCATTTCTTTGTATTTTTCTCTTTCCACATAAAATGAACATTTTTCAGCAGGAGCTTTTGTTTCTTCAATACAGTAAAATAAATTACGAAACGCAAAAAATGTATACAATTCTCTTGATCCAAATGTACACTTGCACAAACCACCTCCAACAATCCATAAAATCTTAAAAAGGAACCGAATAGCAAGCTAGGACGGAAATGTCAGACGATGTCCTCATCTTACCAAAGAATTAGATAAAGATAAAACAAATTAGGAATAAATGGAAAGGAAGGAATTGATTTGGCTAGACAAAAGAACTGTCTGTGAGTCCCTCGGCATGGCTTCGAGGGCTAACACATTGAGGGGTCCAACCAGATGTAATGTTCGTAGTATCTGCTGTAACATCCAAGTTGGTGCTAGCTACTGCTGGAATCTGATCCAGCTGCAGAAGGCCAAATAAAAGCCGGCTTGAAAAGCGGGACACGAGGAACTGCCACTGATCCTGATACTATCTGAAAGATGGCTTGTGTTTTCGGTCTCTCGCTTGCAATAGGATGGGAACATGCCAACCCAAGCAGCAGGAGCCTTTTGGCTTCCTCAACATTGTAGTCATTGCCCAACCTCTCGTCAACCGCCTCCAGTATGCGCCCTTCCCGATGCAGCCACCATACCCAGTCCACCAAGTACTGGAAGCCGGCAATTTTGGTGCAAGGACGCTGCCCGCATACCACCTCAAGAACCACAGCACCAAAACCATAGACATCAGACTCACGGGTGGCCTCGCCAGTATGAAAGCATTCAGGGGCAATATAGCCCATAGTTCCAGTTACTCCCTCTAGCTCTGCATACGAAGTCTTCTTAGTTTCCAAGACACGAGCCAGCCCAAAATCGCCAAGGCGAGCATTAAAGTTAGAATCGAGCATGATGTTGCTGGCGTTGAGGTCTCGATGCACCACTTTCTGGTCATACTCGTTATGGAGATAGTGCAGTGCAGATGCCAGACCAGCTATGATATTGTACCTGATTCTCCACTCTAGAGTGGTTTTTTCTTCGGGTCCACTGAATAGGTGTTTATCCAAGCTGCCATTTGGCATGTAATCATAGACCAGAAGCAGCACTCCATTCTTGTGGCACCATCCTATCATTAATTTTAAAACAACAATAAATAAAAAATTATAATCAAATTTAGATATTCATAATAGCCAGGTTTAAATGCACAACACATCATTTGCAATTATTATTATAATGTAATGTAATTCTACCATGAAAAGAGATTGAGACATTAAATCATATTAATGATTCTAGCTAGCTTCATTTTTTCGCTCATTTTCGAACTTTCCTGCCGCATGGAAAATAGACTCTAGACTCAGGCTTGTGGTAAGGTTCTCTGCTTCCTAATGTTATGTATGATAAAGACTCTATTTTTAGATTAAGGGAAATTTATTATTTAGTCCCTCCGTTTTTACATAATTATCCAACTAATCCTAAGTTTTGTGCAAATATCTAACTAGTCCCTCAGGTTTAACTCCGTCTAATTAAAAGGTCCTTCCGTCCGAAAAGTTGGTTTTTTTCTGTTAATTATAGACTAAAAGACTAAAACACCCTTCCCTAGCTGACGTGGACCATAAGGGAAAATTATTATCTAGTCCCTCAGGTTTTACATAATTATCTAACTAATCCCAAGTTTTGCACAAATATCTAATTAGTCCCTCAGGTTTAACTCCGTCTAATTGAAAGGTCCTTCCGTCCGAAAAGTTAGTTTTTTTTCGTTAATTGAAGATTAAAATACTAAAACACCTCTCTCTAGCTGACGTGGACCAGTATGAAGCGATAAAGGAGGGAATTGGATAAACTAAAAGACTTAATAATAATTTTCCCTATAATTTTATGCACATGTAGAATTGTATAGATTAAGCTTAATTATACAAGTAGGAAAATTAGCCTTCGCTAAATTTAAAAATAAAAATTGAAGAGTTTCATATAAAGTCGATGGAGACATAATCATTTTTCTCTCTTAAATGTACGGTTTAGTTTTAGATTATGAATATTTGCAAATCGAAAACCATTAAATATAATTATGTCTCTAAAATATTACTATCTTCATTCTATAATATTCGTCACATTTAGAATTTCATGTCTTTTAAAAAAATTATTAAATTTGTATAAATTATAATAAATTATTGAATAAATTTTGACAATATTACCCTTAATTTAATATTAATCTCTAAGAAAATCATTAAATTGAAGTAATAATTATTAATCATACACAAAGGGTAAATATGAAAAAAATATTTATTACTCCTTAAAACTGCAAATATAACAAGTATTTTAGACCAAATTAGACAAATATTTTAGAACAAACTATTTTCTCAAATTTGACAAGTATTATGGAACAAAGACAGTATTAAAAAAAGGATAAAAAAATTAATTTGATGTTCTAATTAAATACTATTAAATTTAAGTGAATCATGAAAGTAAATACCTCTTCAAAAAAGTAAATACCTCATTTTTCTTTTTACCCATAATTGTCATCATAGTTTCTTTTTTAGAAAAAAAGTAATAAACATAATTTTCTATTTTATTCATATTTAATATGCAAATTTTATCAAGAAACATTACAATTATCATTGATAAAATCTAAAAAAAAAAAAAAACAAAGTATTCCATCTATTCATAAATACTTTTAATGTTTTTATGGTAATTAAGTAAGTAAATTTATTCTTCTAAATTGTAACGAAATATTAATTAATTTTATTACGTAACCTTAAGTAAGAGAGGAGATGTTATATGATTTTGGAAAATTATAAAAATAATTATTAAATTTAATATAAATAAGGATAAAATTGAAAAAAAAATTAATTATTCATTAATATTCTAAAAAAAAAGATATTTGCGGAGAAAACACCGACTCTAAAATAATAGTTATTTATAGATAAAAAAAGTAATTATTATTGCCACTTATATTATTATAATTTCATAACTTTGAATATGAATATTAATATTTAATGCAAAGTTATCTGTGCAAAAGATAAACTAGGTATATTATTATGGCATGGAAGGAACAAAAGGGAAACAAACTAAGTATATCATTATCGCTTCATACTGGTCCATGTCAGTTAGGGAGGAGTGTTTTAGTCTTTTAGTCTTCAATTAACGGAAAAAAACTAACTTTTCTGACGGAAGGACCTTTCAATTAGACGGAGTTAAATCTGAGGGACTAGTTAGATATTTGCGCAAAACTTGAGATTAATTAGATAATTATGTAAAACCTGAGGGACTAGATAATAATTTTCCCTTATAGTCTACGTCAGTTAGGGAGGGGTGTTTTAGTCTTTTAGTCTATAATTAACGGAAAAAAACCAATTTTTCGGACGGAATGACCTTTTAATTAGACAGAGTTAAACATGAGGAACTAATTAGATATTTGCGCAAAACTTGAGATTAATTGGATAATTATGTAAAAACGGAGGGACTAAATAATAATTTTCCCTTAGATTAATTCATTGTTTTACTTGATTTGAGAAGAAAATTAGACTAAAGCTAAATTAAGAGATCATTTTCCAAATTTTTGGGTTTGTACAAGACTTACAGGCCAACGAGAAAGGAAGCAAATATTCCTTTTGGTGACTTAGGATGGGGATAAAAATGGGTCAATATCCAAAACTACTGTAGGATTTGAGTGTGAATGCTGCCATAGAAATGACAACTGAAAAAAAAAAAAAAAAAAGCAAAAGAAATCTTACCTAGTAATCGGACCAAATGTTTATGGCGCAGACGATTAATGATGGTAAGCTCAGCCAAGAAATAATCTTGACTCTGAAGATTGCCTCTGGAGAACTTTTTGACAGCCACTGGAACATTCTCATTAGGCAGAACTCCTTTGTACACCATTCCAAATCCACCTTGACTAAGTTTATTCTTCTCATCGAAATTGTTGGTCGCCTTCTTTAGATCCCTAAACCGGAATTCCCTCGGCATTCCTGGCAGACTCTTCAGTGCTCCTAATATGATGGGATCCAAAGCCGCCTTCTTCTCTCTCAGATAATAAATCAACCCACCCGCCCCTATCATTAATAGTACCAATACACCCACCCCAACTCCTACAGAGATTCCAATTACCTTTTTATTACTGCCATTACTTTTGCCATTATTATCATTAGCAGAGGGCAGCAGCTCAACTGTCAAATTCCAGCCAAGCACGCAGTTGAGCTCGTAGGAGCTTCCTGTGGATGCAGCAAAGCCAAAGTAAGATTTCTGATTGACGTGGTCTTTGAGGTCGAGATTCGCATTCAGCACCGCCCTAGCGGGTTTCGGCGTTCCTTGCTCTGCCATGTAAACGTTTATTTCCTTCTTGGCACCATCGTAATTAATCCAGACCATGTAAATTTTTGCGCCCACCGGAGCGATCTGAATGCCAAAGTCAGAAAGCGGTACCGCTTTGATGGAGCGAACACTATGGATGTCGAGACCCATGTGGTTGTCATCCGGGTCGAACTCCTGCTTGAAGGTGTCAAGCTCGATGGCGACGATGCCATTGGAGGAATCGCCATCGGTGGTGGAGTTGGTCAAACCTAGATACTGTCCATTGCTGTTGGGAGGGAGGTCAATCTTGGGGGCTATCAGGAAAGCTAAGCCCTCTCCAGGGACAGAGGAGGTGTTAACACGAAAGATATTCATGAGGAAGGAAGTGTTAAAGGAAGCGACCCTTGCAGCTTCGCCTTGTCCTTCCCAAAGCGTGAAAGACTGATTGAAGAAGACTCGGCCAGACCTGTTGGCAAGGGTGGAGTTACCGGCAGAATCAGGAGTGACCTGAAGTGCATTATTGCTGATTGTAGCAGGCGTTAAGACTGCAAAGGTGGTGTAGTATGAGCTGTTGAATGGACCGAACTCGTGGTCTGATGTCTCCAACTTCTGGGCGAGGCAGGCGGCGTCTGGTAAAACAAGTAAAAGAAAGATGGTGGCAAAACTCACCGCCGGCAGATCCATTAAACTTCTAATGGCGGCTCTGCTTACACAGACGAAGGAAATTAGTAGCTAAAAACCAAACAAATGATGGAAAGCAGAGAAAGTTCCCGACTTTGAATGATTTTTCAAAAACAATATTTAACTGTAGCATAGCATGTTGCCATTTTTTTTTTCTTCCTTTGTGGGAGATACTATTTGAAATTGATAAGCTTTGTTTGGATAGAGAGAAAATGTAAAACGTGGGAGTAAAATGGTACTATCCAATTTACTTCCTTATTTTGCATTTTTTCTTTGGTACAGCGGGAGTAAATTTATTTTATTTAATTACACCTTTATTGTTTTATTTTTCTCTCATTACGGAAAGTAAATTGGAGAAAGTAAAATAAAGATACTTTATGTCCACTCATAGTAATATTTCATTTTCAAACAAGTTAATTTACAGATATTGAAAAATTTTTACGCAGTTATTTTACATCCAACCAAAGCGCTTAGGTGATTTTTTAATAAAATATTAGGCGTATAGACTTTGTCACCTTATGCTTTTCTTATTCCTTTCCTTTGTGGTTTCTTTATTAATTTTGTGCTATTGGAGTGCGACTTCAAATTAATAAAAAAAGACTTTAACAATATGTTTTTTTATTTTTTTATTTAAAAAAAAAAAAAGAAAGAAAGAAAGGAGACTTCGGATTCCAACTAGGTTCCTTTTGCCTGTAAAAAAATTAAGAAAATTTTTTTTTTTGAAAAAGAAAAAGGTACGTATAGTTTAAATATTGATGTAGATCACGTGGACGTGAATTCCAAAATGTTGGCCCTACAGGAGACCTATAATTAAAATGTAAGCAATTAATGATAAAAGCAAGAACCCGAAAGGATTTTGGTGAAGCCTATTTGGATTTTTTTTTGAAGACGATTAAATAAGTGTCTCGTAGAAACCAACTTCAAAAACTCTCCATAACATGAGAAATTTCCTCTTTAAAAACATTTTTGTTAATATATATATTTTTTATTTTTTAATCCCTAATGTCAATTTTCATTTTTATTGGTCAAACTTTTTTGAACTTCAGCAACGTTAAAATCTCAATAAGGTATAAGTTTATATTCAAAACATAATCAAATTAATATGGATTTTGAGAATTTTTTATATATTAGGTATGTGCAATATGTAGTTTATATATACTTTTTACATTCAAAGATCCTTTTTAAGTTAGAAAAGACTTATCACATAACTAAAATTGATATTTTATAATTGATATTAAAAGAATTAATATTTGAATTCAATTATTACGTTGATGTCTTATTTGTATCTAATATTAAAAATAAAAATCATATTTCAATACCAAGATTTAATAAAAAAAAAGACAAATATTACTAAAGATTAATTAATATTTTTAAATTTAATTAGGAAACTCGTATTTAAATTTAAATTTATTATTAAAAAATATTAAATTACGAGTATAAATAATAAGTATAGATAAAGCGAAAATTAAGATTGTTTAAAATTAGTTGAATTAAAATTCAACTGTAATTCATAAAACAAAAATTGTAATTGTGTATTTTGATTTAATCGAGCTGAGGTTAGGACTGAGCCCAGCTCGAGCTTTAGCTCATCTACATCCTGCTGAATCCAGCTTAAGTCTGGATATTTTGAAACAAGGCAAGTCCAAGTCTGAGTTCGGGTATTACCCTTCTCTTTGAAGTTTGGCTCGGCTGGGCTGATTTGGAGCACTACTGAGTGTGGGGGAGGCCCTGCCCTGTGTTCAACGTTACCGCCTCAGAAACAAAATAACGCCAAGGATTGCATAATTTTAGGAGCATAAAAGGAGGGATGGAAGCGCGTTAAGCTTTTTCAAAGTCATCTCTCGCCATAGCCCTGTACCTGTTTATCAAGAATTGTATCTCCCATAGCTGTTCGGTAATGTTTTTCTACACTCTGTTTCTTTGCCCCAAATTTTATCCCTTTCTGAAATTGATTTGCCCCAATTTTTATCCCTTCCTGCAATTGTTTTGTTTCGATTAATTCAAAGGGAAAAAAAAAAAAAAAAGAAAGAAAAAATGTTGGAGCTGTACCAGGATACACTTGTGGACCTTTTATTACCAAAAAATGTAAAGCCCTTGAAATTGGATATTAAAAAAGATTCAAAGGTAATTGTTTTTTCACAAGGTGTTACTAATATTGGCTTTTAAAGGTTTGTTTTATGTTAGGTTTAATTTGTTTGAGTTCGGTTAAAACTGATTTTAGGTTTTGGGTCTCAATTTTTGATGTTCAGGGTATGGTATCTGTAGAAAATGTAACAGTCATATCAATCTCAACATTCGAGGAGTTGCAGAATATTATTCAAAGTGGTTCTGAGAGGAGACATACTTCTGGAACTCAAATGAATGAAGAAAGTTCAAGGTCTCATTTGATTCTTTCAATCATTATTGAAAGTACTAATCTTCAGACCCAATCTGTTGCAAGGGGAAAGGTATCCAGGATGTGCTATTGTTTATAAATGATAAGATGATTCTACACACTGATATAGGGAACATAATGTAAAAGCACCCTTGTTCTTTTAATTGTTTGTGGAGGTGCATATTTATAGTTACGTATACAAATGTGGAGAGGAATGTAACTACCTAGTGTATTTTATTCTAAGGTTATAGCTTCATTTACATTATTTCTTTAACTTTTGCACATAGCTTCATATATTTACGAATAAGTACATAACTTCATCTATTTTTGAATATAACTCAATTTTGATACCATATGCAGTTAAGTTTTGTGGATCTGGCTGGTTCAGAAAGGGTGAAGAAATCAGGCTCTTCAGGTCATCAACTTAAGGAAGCTCAAAGTATCAACAAATCTCTTTCTGCACTTGGAGATGTCATGGGTGCTTTATCTTCTGGCAATCAACACATACCTTATAGGAACCATAAATTAACAATGCTAATGAGTGATTCCCTTGGTGGTAATGCCAAGACGCTTATGTTCGTGAACGTATCACCAGCTGAATCAAATTTGGATGAGACGTACAATTCTTTAATGTATGTTCTTAGTTTAAAAAGTTTCTGCTGTGTTCAGTTTTATTACATATCATGTCTTAAGGTTAAAATTGATTTAAGTTAAGATATTAAATTGGCACCAGTTGCTTGAAATTAATCCATGGTTCCTTTGCAATTTTTATATACGTGGCTCTATTCATTAGCAGTTTTCTTTTTCCTTGCTGGATTTTAGGGGCAGTGGCATTTAGTTTTGGTAAGGATGAAATCTGAATTAAAAATATCCGTGTAACCAAGGTGTTTAAGGGTTTATGTTCTTCTCATCGTTTTGGCAATAACATCTCACTTCTATGTCGTTTCAGGTATGCATCAAGAGTTAGATCAATTATCAATGATGCGAGCAAAAACATTTCATCAAAAGAGATAGCTCGACTGAAAAAGTTGATTGCACATTGGAAAGAGCAAGCAGGTAGGAGAGGGGAGGACGAAGATTATGAAGAGATCCAAGAGGAGCGTCAGATGAAAGATAGGACAGATGGTCGTCATTCAATGTAGAGGTTAACATATGCTTTTGGATGAAATTTTGCCAGGGAAGTTGTGCACTTCTTTTACATTATGGTCTTTACTAACATCGACCAAGGAGATGAACACAGTAGATGGGTTAGGTGATTTGATATGTGATTGGTTCTAGTGATCTCTTTCTCTTCGTAAGGTTATAGTAAAGCTCCAGAAGCCGTGAGCCACGTGAAAGGATTTAGGTTGTATAGTTAGAATGGTGTGTATATATATATATTAGTCGGCATTTTTACGTTCAATACATTTTTGAATGAAAATGAAAATTTAGGTATTGAATCAAGAAGCAGCTTTTGTATCCGTTTTGATGTGATATGCGGCAATCTGTAAGCAATGACGAAGCCACTCCTTTTTGTGAAAATTTACAATATACTACCATTTTAATTTTTTCTTATTTAATTTGTTCCCTTCAAAAAATGAAATTTGACTCTCATCTTCTATTAAGAGCTAAAGCAATGGCTGTGGTAGTGTTAAATTTTATAGGTCTAGTTGAAATTGAATTTTCATTCAAGTTATTGAATAAAAGAATATTTATTGTGTAACATCCTAGTGCGTTGAGTTGAGTCATATCATAGAGGAAGGGTGAGTTGGGTTGAACCAAACCCGGTTCGGGTAGCATGAGATGATAAGTGGACTTATTTGCATGGAAAGTTTAGGACTTGTTTGCCTCCAAACATATAGCTTGGGTGGTAAGTTGTGTCTTTGTACACTTGAGGTACCAAGTAGATATGTTACACAGCCAAGTCATTGCTTCTAGAGACTACCCGTTCTTATCAACTCACTTTCCCATTTTCATATTCTCTTCTTACTTTCCCTCCCGTTTCCTTGCAAGTTTCATGCACGTTAAGCACTAAGTCACCTCCAAGTAAGTAGAATTCCTTGAAGTTATATGTTATCCACTCTTTAATTGAGTTATATTGGAGATGAGTTATGAGAATTCTTGTGTATAGGAGAAGAAAGTTCAAAGGTAGCAGAAAAGAGAAGTTAAAACAGAGCCCCAGCTTTGTGGCAAGACAGGTTTGATATCTCTTGTTATTTCCTATGTTCTTTGCATGAAAAATTGTGTGGAGTGTTGCTCATGAGATGATATGTTGCTTGTTGTTGGGTGGAAGTACTGGAAATGATGTGAAAACAGGGGATGAATATATGAAACGGAAACAGAGTTTGCTGGAAATGTTACCAGCAACTTCATCTTGATTTTGAACCCATATAATGATGGAATTAGGAATTGTCATAGAAGAATTATTTGTTCCTTTCTGTGTTAGCTTTACATGGGCTTTTGAATCATTCACTTTGAAGTTGTATATTGAGAGTTATGGCCAAAAGAACACAGACTGCACAATCTGGAATCACGTCGCGCGCTCGCGCATACTGGAAAACAAGTCGCGCTCGCGATTTCCCATTGCGCGCTCGCGACTTGAGTCAGGTAGCTCTCTGACTCTCAAATGGCACAACTCGCGCTCGCGACTTTCACATGCGCGGTCGCGAGTTTGGCCAGAAGCTCTCTGACTCTCAGTGTGCGCATCTCGCGCTCGCGAATCACACAAGCGCGCTCGCGACTTCATCTCGCGCTCGCGACTTGTGCTGCGCGGTCGCGACTTGAGCCAGAAACCTCTCTGACTCTCGATTGCACTTCTCGCGCTCGCGAGGTTTGAATACGCGCTCGCGACTTGTGTTGCGCGGTCGCGACGTCAGCCAGAAACACACTGACTCTTAGGGTGCACAAGTCGCGCTCGCGACTTTCACATACGCGGTCGCGACTTGTGCTGTGACCCTCTTTTGCCTTTCAATTGCTATGTAATCACATTTCTTTGCTCAACATGCATGCATCCAATCATTTTACAACAAAAATACAACATAAGAACATGGATTCAAACAACATGTAAGCATTTAGATGGTGTGAAATCAAATCAATAGGATGAACTATGAAGTTGCAAAACCATTTATGTGCTATTGTGTTACATTGTTGATATGCTAATATGAAGCTCCATTGAGGTTGGGTAGAAACCATGTAGATAAGGCTATGTCGCGACATAGAATAGCAGATCTGCGCCCCATACAGTTTGGAACTCCGGCTACAGGCCGTTGAGTGGATATGATTAAACCGTGCGGTGCGAATCCGGTTAGGGGCACCAAAACGGACAATATTGGCATAGGCGAATCCGGTTAGGGGCCTATAGCATACAGTTTTACCCAGTTTCATACAGTTTATCTTATCACTTCGGTTTCACTATTACCTTATGGAGCCATTCAGATATCTTGACATAACATTTCATGAATTATACAGGATTATAAACAGTACAAAAGATAATCAAGATATCATGAAAGTATCATAATGTGTGAGCCTATATGTGCCATATATGTTTCCATGGTTCTTTCTATATATGTATGTGTTTAATTGTTTCTTTATTTGTTGAGATATCCACTGAGCATTATTTGCTCAGCGAGTTACCTGTTTAACTCGTAGGTTTTGAGACTGGTCCATAGAGAGTCCGCGTACAACTGCTGCAGTTCATCTGTAGAAGACTCGGTCTTCAGGGTAGAAACTCATTTTGTTTTTCTTTTTATGGCATGTACAGGGCACACAGTTGGGCCCATTTCATTTTGTAAACTTGTATCATGTTTTGTAAATATAAATTACATTATTTTTGGAAACAGTACCAGCATGTTATTATATTCAACATACAGTATGTTTTCAGCATGTCAGACCATACAGTCAACCAGCTTGTAGCATCTCGACTCGGTTCATTCGGGTTTACGGGTGAACCGGGAAGGGGTGTTACATATTGTTTTTAAAATTAATTATGAAAAAAATATTGAAGTTTGAGTTAATTAGTGCCTCATTATTTTGTTTTTTTGTTTTTTTATAAAAAATTAACGCATAGTTTTAATTGCTTATATTAAAAATTTTAGTTTGAGATATAATATGTATGTAATGAATTGTTATTATTATTATGTTAAAAATTTCTCTCTACGAATCTTAAAATGAGGATTGAATTGTATTATGTTAAAAGTTTCTCTCTACAAATCTTAGAGTGGTGATTCAATTACTTTAGAATTTCTCTCTATATATATTAAACTAAATTAAATATTCAATTTATTCTGTTTCAATAATTTTTGATACACTCTTTTTAAAATGGATTTTTTAAAAATGAATTTTTATATACTTAGAAAATTATAAAAATTGAGGAAAAAATTTTTAAAAGTCCAAATTTTTATGTTTTAAAGTTTAAATATTATTTTTAAATGACTTTAAATGTCTAAAAAACTTTTACTAGTTTTTATATAATTAAATCAATGTTCACATATACTTGTCTATATGTGTATTTTTTGCCCCCTTAATTCAAATTTCTAGTTCCGTCCCTATCTGTAAGCATATTTAAGATTTCATCTGGTGATACTGTACAGAGAGTAGAATGAAATAGAATATAATCTCTGTTGTGAAACAAGGTTACAAGCTTGTTCTAACACATGCACCTACTTAGATCTTCAGCAAGGAGAGAGCTTCAACGAAACCACCAGCGCTCATTTATTCAGAAATTCAAAAGAAAAAAAAAAACGAAGGAGAAGAAGAAGGTATTTTAGTTGAGGAATCTAGGTTTGCGGTTTGTGGAGGCGACATGAATGTCAGACTGTTCTGTTTTCTTTTTCGAATTTCATCGGCAATGTCAACCTCTTGCTCTACTTTGTCGGGTGAGGGGGACAAAGTGCCAAAGGAAAGTTGTCGCTTTGTGCGGTTTATTAAACATCTTATAAGCGTGAACAATAAGCAAATTAAATTACGTAACATCTGTTTTTGGAAAAATAGAGTAATCACGCAACTTTGTCAAAATTTATTATCACAGTGATCATCATACGCGACTCAGAGTTCAAATTTCGCAGAAGCAAACAATAAGAATGGAGAAAGTAGGCGTCCCAACCATAGATCTGCAAGATTTTCCGGGACAATGTGAACTATTGAGAAAGACGTGCGAGGAATGGGGCTGTTTCCGACTAGTAAACCACAACATCTCCTTATCTCTCATGTCGGAGATGAAGAAGGTAGTTAGATCTCTGCTAGACCTTCCTATGGAAATCAAGAAGCGTAACGTAGATGTAATAGCAGGTAGCGGCTACATGGCCCCAAGCGCAATCAATCCTCTTTACGAGGCGTTGGGACTCTACGACATGGGCTCCTCCCATGCCGTGGATACCTTCTGTTCTCAGTTGGAAGCCTCTCCTCATCAAAGGTGGTATTTTCCATTGCAATTCGTACTGTTTGTTTGTCCCTTTTGTATCTGTATCTGATTGAATTGTTATTTCCAGAGAGGTAATAGAGATGTATGCCAAATCAATTTATGAGCTGGCGATCAACTTAGCACGAATTTTGGCTGAAAGTATGGGTTCCAGGTCCGGCAATAATTTGTTCGAGGGATGGGCTTGCCAATTTAGAATCAACAAGTATAACTTCGCTCCTGAGACCGTAGGCTCCCCTGGAGTCCAGATACACACAGATTCTGGGTTCCTTACTATACTTCAAGACGATGAAAACGTTGGCGGTCTCGAAGTTATGGACAAGTCTGGCGCATTTGTGGCCGTTGATCCGGAGCCAGGCACCCTCGTCGTCAATCTTGGGGATGTTGCTACGGTATTCATTTTCTTTCTCCCAATTGGATTTTGATTTGAATCTGTGATAGTTTGGTTAAATTAACTAAATGCTTGTTTCTGCATAACATGGCCAAAAGGCATGGAGCAATGGGAGGCTCCGGAATGTGAAGCATCGAGTGCAATGCAAGGAAGCAACACTGCGGATATCAATTGCTACATTCCTCTTGGGACCAAAGAAGGCAGAAGTGGATACTCCACCGGAATTTGTTGACGCCCAAAACCCACGTCTTTATGCCCCTTTTACCATTGAAGATTATAGAAAGCTCCGAGCATCCACAAAATCGCATGCTGGGGAAGCTCTTGAACTTGTACGTATCCAGTCCTGACTTTTAACGCGAAGCATTGCGGACTGGAGAGATTAATAACTTGGTGTAGACTAATAACTAGAAAAAACATTCAATGGAAGATGACTTCTGCATGTTCGACCTGCAAGTTCAAATTAGGATGTACTTGGTTCATCCAAATGGACACGTACATGTATAACCAGGGGGTTCTGGTTTATTGTTTTTTACTAGATTGTTCTGACTCATGTCATGGCTGGAATATTAGCAGCAAGAAAGTGCTTCAAGTCTTGATTTTCAGACGAGTGAAAAGCTATAATTTTAACGCTATATCTGGCAATTACTATGTTTCGCAACAACTTCACAAATGCCTCTCTTTTTCTTTAATCAGTTCAGGAGATCCAATATCCATTTCTTTGTATTTTTTTCTTTCCACATAAAATGAACATTGTTCAGCAGGAGCTTTTGTTTGTTCCATACAGTAAAATAAATTACGAAACCCAAAAAATGTATACAATTCTCTTGATCCAAATGTACACTTGCACAAACCACCTCCAACAATCCATAAAATCTTAAAAAGGAACCGTATAGCAAGCTAGGACGGAAATGTCAGACCATGTCCTCTTCTTACCAAAGAATTAGATAAAGATAAAACAAATTAGGAATAAATGGAAAGGAAGGAATTGATTTGGCTAGACAAAAGAACTGTCTGTGAGTCCCTCGGCATAGCTTTGAGGGCTGACACATTGAGGGGTCCAACCAGATGTAATGTTCGTAGTATCAGCTGTAACATCCAAGTTGGTGCTACTGCTGGAATCTGGTCCAGCTGCAGAAGGCCAAACAAAAGCCGGCTTGAAAGGCGGGACATGAGGAACTGCCACTGATCCTGATACTATCTGAAAGATGGCTTGTGTTTTCGGTCTCTCGCTTGCAATAGGATGGGAACATGCCAACCCAAGCAGCAGGAGCCTTTCGGCTTCCTCAACATTGTAGTCATTGCCCAAACTCTCGTCAACCGCCTCCAGTATGCGCCCTTCCCGATTCAGCCACCATACCCAGTCCACCAAGAACTGGAAGCCGGCAATTTTGGTCCAAGGACGCTGCCCGCATACCACCTCAAGAACCACAGCACCAAAACCATAGACATCAGACTCACGGGTGGCCTTGCCAGTATGAAAGCATTCAGGGGCAATATAGCCCATAGTTCCAGGTACTCCCTCTAGCTCTGCATACGAAGTCTTCTCATTTTCCAAGGCACGAGCCAGCCCAAAATCGCCAAGGCGAGCATTAAAGTTAGAATCGAGCATGATGTTGCTGGCTTTGAGGTCTCGATGCACCACTTTCTGGTCATACTCGTTATGGAGATAGTGCAGTGCAGATGCCAGCCCAGCTATGATATTGTACCTGATTTTCCACTCTAGAGTAGTTTTTTCTTCGGGTCCATTGAATAGGTGTTTATCCAAGCTCCCATTTGGCATGTAATCATAGACCAGAAGCAGCACTCCATTCTTGTGGCACCATCCTATCATTCATTTTAAAACAACAGTAAATAAAAAATTATAATCAAATTTAGATATTCATAATAGCCAGGTTTAAATGCACAACACATCATTTGCAATTATAATTATAATGTAATGTAATTCTACCATGAAAAGAGATTGAAACATTAAATCATATTAATGATTTTAGCTAGCTTCATTTTTTTGCCCATTTTCGAACTTTCCTGCCGCATGGAAAATAGACTCTAGACTCAGGCTTGTGGTAAGGTTCTCTGCTTGCTAATGTTATGTATCATAAAGACTCTAATTTTAGATTAATTCATTGTTTTACTTTCATTTGAGAAGAAAATTAGACTAAAGCTAAATTAAGAGATCATTTTCCAAATTTTTGGGTTTGTACAAGACTTACAGGCCAATGAGAAAGGAAGCAAATAAGTAAAAAGCAAATATTCCTTTTGGTGACTTAGGATAGGGATAAAGATGGGTCAATATCCAAAACTACTGTAGGATTTGAGTGTGAATGCTGCCATAGAAATGACAACTGAAAAAAAAAAAAAAAAAAAAAAAAGCAAAAGAAATCTTACCTAGTAATCGGACCAAATGTTTATGGCGCAGACGATTAATGATGGTAAGCTCAGCCAAGAAATCATCTTGACTCTTAAGATTGCCTCTGGAGAACTTTTTGACAGCCACTGGAACATTCTCATTAGGCAGAACTCCTTTGTACACCATTCCAAATCCACCTTGACCAAGTTTATTCTTCTCATCGAAATTGTTGGTCGCCTTCTTTAGATCCCTAAACCGGAATTCCCTCGGCATTCCTGGTAGACTCTTCAGTGCTCCTAATATGTTGGGATCCGAAGCCGCCTTCTTCTTTCTCAGATAATAGATCAACCCACCCGCCCCTATCATTAATAGTACCAATACACCCACCCCAACTCCTACAGAGATTCCAATCACCTTTTTATTACTGCCATTACTTTTGCCATTATTATCATTAGCAGAGGGCAGCAGCTCAACTGTCAAATTCCAGCCAAGCACGCAGTTGAGCTCGTAGGAGGTTCCTGTGGATGCAGCAAAGCCAAAGTAAGATGTCTGATTGACGTGGTCTTTGAGGTCGAGATTCGCATTCAGCACCGCCCTAGCGGGTTTCGGCGTTCCTTGCTCTGCCATGTAAACGTTTATTTCCTTCTTGGCACCATCGTAATTAATCCAGACCATGTAAATTTTTGTGCCCACCGGAGCGATCTGAATGCCAAAGTCAGAAAGCGGCACCGCTTTGATGGAGCGAACACTATGGATGTCGAGACCCATGTGGTTGTCATCCGGGTCGAACTCCTGCCTGAAGGTGTCAAGCTCGATGGCGACGATGCCATTGGAGGAATCGCCATCGGTGGTGGAGTTGGTCAAACCTAGATACTGTCCATTGCTGTTGGGAGGGAGCTCAATCTCGGGGGCTATCAGGAAAGCTAAGCCCTCTCCAGGGACAGAGGAGGTGTTAACACGAAAGATATTCATGAGGAAGGAAGTGTTAAAGGAAGCGACCCTTGCAGCTTCGCCTTGTCCTTCCCAAAGCGTGAAAGACTGATTGAAGAAGACTCGGCCAGACCTGTTAGCAAGGGTGAAGTTACCGGCAGAATCAGGAGTGACCTGAAGTGCATTATTGCTGATTGTAGCAGGCGTTAAGACTGCAAAGGTGGTGTAGTATGAGCTGTTGAATGGACCGAACTCGTGGTCTGATGTCTCCAACTTCTGGGCGAGGCAGGCGGCGTCTGGTAAAACAAGTAAAAGAAAGATGGTGGCAAAACTCACCGCCGGCAGATCCATTAAACTTCTAATGGCGGCTCTGCTTACACAGACGAAGGAAATTAGTAGCTAAAAACCAAACAAATGATGGAAAGCAGAGAAAGTTCCCGACTTTGAATGATTTTTCAAAAACAATATTTAACTGTAGCATAGCATGTTGCCATGTTTTCTTTTCTTCCTTTGTGGGAGATACTATTTGAAATTGATAAGCTTTGTTTGGATGGAGAGAAAATGTAAAACGTGGGAAGTAAAATGGTAAATTTATTTTATTTAATTACACCTTTATTGTTTTATTTTTCTCTCATTACGGAAAGTAAATTGGAGAAAGTAAAATAAAGATACTTTATGTCCACTCATAGTAATATTTCATTTTCAAACAAGTTAATTTACAGATATTGAAAAATTTTTACTCAGTTATTTTACATCCAAACAAACAAGGCGCTTAGCTTTTAGGTGACATCGACGATTAGGTAATTTTTTAATAAAATATTAGGCGTATAGACTTTGTCACCTTATGCTTTTCTTATTCCTTTGCTTTGTGGTTTCTTTATTAATTTTGTGCTATTGGAATGCGACTTCAAACTAATCCTCTCTTATCAGCTCAGCTGAGCTCATGCAAAATTTGCTGATGAGAAATATTTTCCTTTTAATTTTTTTTTTAAATAATCGGAAGTAATAAAGTGATTTTTCTAAAAATTGAATTTATTTTTTTATTCTTTCGAAAATTTCTTTCCTTCGATTTTAATAGACATAGAAATAAAAATATTTGCTGCAATATATAAACATGGCGAATAAGGGTTGACTTAAATCCAATTAAGTGTCGCATTCTGAAATTCTTATATTAATTAACTATGATCATTCTTGTTAACAATTATCTTATGCACGAAATTTGATTAAACCAAGTTGATAGCTTCATAATCCATAAATTAAACTACCATTTAGCCATTCACGTCAGACGTCAGCCTCCTAACTAACTTCAACTCTTGGTTACTAAAAAAAAAAAAAAAAAAAAGACTTGGACACTAGTGGAGGATCTAAATTGGCAAATTAATAAAAAAAGACTTTAACAATATGCTCTTTTATTTTTTTATTTTTTATTTTAAAAAAAAAAGGAAGGAGACTTCGGATTCCGACTACGTTCCTTTTGTCGCTCTCCATTTCCTCTTCGTTGATGCCGCTGCTATTAATTAATTTTAATTCAACCGTGACAGCAATTAAGGAGCTAGATTGTGATTATGCAAATGTTGTTTTATCTTAACAGATAATGAAACTATTCATAACAGCACATGAAATAATCAAAGTGTATGTGAATGTGCCATTCAATTATACGTATAAATACTTTTTTTAAAAAAAAGAAAAAGAAAAAGGTACGTATAATTTAAATATTGATGTAGATCATGTGGACGTGAATTCCAAAATGTTGGCCCTACAAGAGACCTATGATTAAAATGTAAGCAATCAAAGATAAAAGCAAGAACCCGAAAGGATTTTGGTGAAGCCTATTTGGATTTTTTGAAGACGATTAAATAAGAACTCTCCATAACATGAGAAATACACTCTTTAAAAACTTTATTGGTAAAACTTTTTTGAATGTAGAGTTTACACTCAACTAACGTCAAAGTCTCACCGCAAATAAGGTATAAGTTTGTAGTCAAGACATAATCAAACTAATATGAATTTTGAGAATTTTTTATATATTAGGTATGTGCAATATGTAGTTTATATATACTTTTTGCATTCAAAGATCCTTTTTAAATTAGAAAAGACTTATCACATAACTAAAATTCATATTTTATAATTGACATTAAAAGAATTAATATTTGAATTCAATTATTACGTTGATGGCTTATTTATATCTAATATTAAAAAGAAAAATTATATTTCAATACCAAGATTTAATAAAAAAAAAAGACAAATATTATTAAGGATTAATTAATTTTTTTAAATTTAATTAGAAAACCTCGTATTTAAATTTAAATTTATTATTAAAAAATATTAAATTATGAGTATAAATAAGGTGAAAATTAAGATTGTTTAAAATTAGTTGAATTAAAATTTAATTGTAATTCATAAAACAAAAATTGTAATTGTGTATTTTGATTTAATCGAGCTGAGGTTAGATCTGAGCCCAGCTCGAGCGTTAGCTCATCTGCAACCTATTGAATCCAGCTTAAGTCTGGATATTTTGAAACAAGGCAAGTCCAAGTCTGAGTTCGGGTATTACCCTTCTCTCTGAAGTTTGGCTCGGCTGGGCTGATTTGGAGCTCTACTGAGTGTCGGGGGAGGCCCTGCCCTGCGTTCAACGTTACCGCCTCAGAGACAAAATAACGCCAAGGATTGCATAATTTTAGGAGCATAAAAGGAGGGATGGAAGCGCGTTAAGCTTTTTCAAAGTCATCTCTCGCCATTGCCCTGTAGCTGTTTATCAAGAATTGTATCTCCCATAGCTGTTCGGTAATGTTTTTCTACACTCTGTTTCTTTGCCCCAAATTTTATCCTTTTCTGAAATTGATTTGCCCCGATTTTTATCCCTTCCTGCAATTGTTTTGTTTCGATTAATTCAAAGGGGAAAAAAAAAAAAAGAAAGAAAAAACAGGCCTAACTTAGATTTTTTAGGTTAATTGAATGCTACGAAAAGTAATATTGATTGCGATAGGGTTTTCTATTCATCACACTACCTTGGCGAATAGAGAAATTTAAGTAGAAAATTTCAGTGTTTTTTGTTAGTTGATATATAGATATCTGTCTCCTCAGAAACTCGTTTCCCATAACATTGTTGTCGTTGTATATTTCCCCTCCATTGATCTTGTAAGGAAATAGAGCAATAAGGTATGGGTTTGCTGATGAATCTTTTAGTTGCATGCTCTATGCAATTGATATAATAGGTTGGCGTCTTGTAGTCATTACAATACATCTCATACTTCACTTCTGCTGAAACTATTCTAATTAGCTTAGATTCTAGATTGCTGAAATTCTGTTTCTTCTGCTGGCAGTATTGCTGGTGAATAACATGCAAGATCCAAGGATGCCACCATCTGGGGATATCACAAAATCCAAGCCACACAAGAAGAAAGTCCCGGCCTCCAGAGCTTCCTTGATTTCATTACAAGGCAATGATCTCAGAGAGGTTAAACAGGTGCAGGGCCCTCTAAGAACAAGCCAGAAAGCCTCCAGAAGGAACTTGAAGAATGAGGGCTCACCACTGATCCAGCAACAAGAGAGGTCAAACTCAGATTCATTGCCTGACTCCTCGACATCAGGGAATGAATACCGTGCACTTAGGAGGAAGTATTTGTTGTTGGAGGAAGAAAGCTTTGGTTTAGGGAAAGAGTTGAAGGTAGTTGAAGATGAGGTTAAGACTCTTGAAGATGAGAAGCTTGCATTGTTAGACCAGCTTGTTGTGTTGGAAGGCCTAATTGATCCTTCGGTGGTGTATCCCCATGAGTTGCCATCCTTATAATTCCAAGCAATTTTTCTAGGTGGGTGCACTTGTAGATGAGCTCCTAGATGTATTTATTGGTTCATCCTTTTTGTTTGTTATAAATAACTGAAGCAAAGTCAGTTTCAAGATTTGATTTGTACTATGCAATCTTAAAATCTGAAGGTATAAATCTTTAACATATGAGCTTTTGTGTAGAAATCTTGGCAAGTTTTGCATTTGGTTTACAGCAGGTGCTTGTGGTTACTGTTATTCAAAGTTTTCTATGGGGTGTCCTTGCATTGCATCAATAGTCTATTGTTTTGATTTAGTTGCCATCAGATAAATCCAGTGGATTGAATGCAGTAGCTTTGACTTATCCGTATGCCAATCCTCGATAATATGCAAAAAAATTGAAAAAATTTCGTAAATTTTATCGACCCAGAAATGAAAATAGACAACCCAGGGAAAAAACAGAATTAGAAGAATGAAAAAATATTTCTTGAATTTATATATATTGCCGAGGACTTAAAAATTTAACAAATCTTACAATAATTCTTTTGCTTGTATGATCTAAGTATATGAACTGTGGGGTTGCAAGGGTCTCAAAGCTCCTAAACCAATATATACAGATTAAGCCATCTTATCTCAGCAAGCCCGAACTTGAAGACGCAACCTGGACAACTAGAGGGCTAGTGACTCGTGCATTTCTGTTCCTCCATGTCAGAAACCCAAATGTATAGCCTATTGATGGACTAGCCACCTTGAAATTCACAGTGAATTTTATCTTCTGGCCATAGCTGTTGAATATTAGTCTCTTTGGCACAACAGTGACATTAATCCCAACAGGATTAGACACTACAGCTTTGTATATGCTTCTTGGTTTGCCAACATTGGTCACTGTTCGAGTTACAGAGAAGCTGTCCTTAAGACCTGGGACAGTGATAGAGGGATAATTCAGGCTGGAAGCTGTTGTGAATGTTTCATTGCATGTGCTATTGTCTCTGGTGACCAGATGTAGTGATTTCTCATCATAACCAATCGAGCAGAGAAAAGCTTTATAATCTGTTGGCTGTGTATCATAGATCAGACCGGGATCAAGGACTCTTGTTGGATCAACAAAACCTGATCCATAATCAAATGCACTACCCCTGCTTCCGCTAGGATCCACTGTAATGGGTTTGCGGTTCTTATCAAGGATGGTAGCTGCATGTATATTGGTGATCAGTTAATGGTTTAGAGTTTTGAATAAAATACAGTATATGCTTAAGCAAATTTATGGTGAGAAAAGCTCAGCAGATCAAGATAAGTTCATTCTGATTTCTTCACATTATAATGAAGAGAATGAATGTTTGCATTAAGGGTGATTGGAGGCTCAAGTTTGAGCACTACATGAGGCTACAAAGAAGAGAAAGCCAAGTTGTTTGCCTGACCAAATTTTGAGCAGTTCTAAAATCAGGAGGTACTTCTGCAGTATAAAGATCCACAAAGATCCATTCATTTATAACCCCTATGGACATCTCTAAATATTTATAAGAGTGACATGCACAGTGAGAACTTACCAGTAGTCATGATTGCAGATTTGATGGCAGATGGAGACCAAGAAGGATTGACAGCTTTGATCAATGCTGCAATTCCTGTTACATGTGGACAGGCCATGGAAGTTCCAGAAAGAACATTGAACTGCATTTTGCCAGCTGCTGGAGACCATGCCGCAAGGATGTTCAGTCCAGGAGCTGAGACATCAGGCTACAAAGCAGGAGTACCAGAAAGGGGAAGAAAGGTAATGAAAAATGAAAAATAAAAAAAGGTCTAACCAATAATTATAAAATCCAGTAAGCATTTTCAAGAATTTAAAGAATCTATAGTTAAAATATACCTTCAAAATTTCAGGGGTTACAGCATTAGGTCCTTTGGAAGAAAATGCTGCAATTCGAGGTGCAGGTTGAGATCCCAAAACTGCCTTTGCCCGCGATATTTTTGCTATTGGATTTCTATTATGGTAGAACGGTCTGGATCAAAAAACTGGAGAATTTGGAACTAAAAGTATTGGGAGTCCATTATGAGAAGTGAAAAAACAAACCGTGTGTCCTTAATATAAGATAGAATCTTGTTCCCTATTTCCTTTCCAACAATTGCTGATGGTATTGCAAAAGGAATGGCAACATCTTGATCTGCCTCATCAATAAGAACCATCCCAACTCCACCAGCTTGTTTGACTACCTTGCTCTTGGCCAGCTTTGACTCGGTTGAACTGTCAGCTTGTAGACAGACAAGGACTTTCCCACTGGCTTTAGTACTATTCAAGGAACTTTCTAGACAGTAACTACAAGAACAAATAAAAAAGTAAATAACTTAAGTTTTCCTTGCATATTGAAATTTAAATTGCACTGGCTTTCAAGTACCTGTTGCTTCACCTGGATTGATAAGGAGTGAAGTATCCAGCATAGGCTTCGGAGGCAGAGATGATCCTTGCAGAGGCATCCATTTCAGAGAGACTGAGACTTTCGCCCTATTTCATGAGTGAGAACTAGTAAGGATTTGTCCTTTAAAGTGAAAATTTTGAATAGGAAAAGGGAATGGCATTACTGTAAAATTAGCAGAATTTCCTAGAACGATATCTGATGCAAAGTCCCTGTCTGTTGAACTAGCAGCAACTGTGATCATCCATGGAGCGAGATTCGTCACAGAACCTTGATTCCCTTCATTTCCAGCTGAAGCAATTACTAACACTCCACGGGCAGCAGCATGAAATGACCCAATAGAGATGGCATCACTAAAATAATCTCCCTGGGGAGAATCTGGACCTAGAGACACTGACAAGATATGAACACCGTCTCTGATTGCATCATCAAATGCAGCAAGTAAATCAACATCATAGCAACCCGAGTCCCAACAGGTTTTGTACACTGCAATTCTTGTCATAGGTGCACCCCCTCTAGCTCCCCCAGCTGCCAACCCCTTGTAATTCATATGTGACACATAACGACCAGCAGCAATAGAGGCTGTGTGGCTGCCATGGCCAGAGCTGTCCCTTGGAGATATAAAAGAAAATACCTCGGTTGCAGCTTCTTCAGCTTCATAGCCACTCCTATAGTATCTTGCTCCGATCACTTTCCTGTGTCATAAAAATTTTAACTGACATTGAAGATCTCCAATATTAAGTGTCCATACAATTGAATCATTTAATTTTCCTTTTCAATATATATATATATATATATATATATATATATATATGTATATATAACATGAAATGAACCTGTTGCAAGATGACGCATTGAAAGCTTCTCCTGATTGGCAGTGTCCCTTCCATCTAGCTGGTACTGGAGGCATGTCCTCATCACTAAAACTTGGAGATTCAGGCCAAATTCCTGATTCAAATGGTGATTAGATCAAACATACGTTCCCTTATTCATTTGTTCTCTTAGAACTTTTTCACCGTCTAAAGCACACATGTCCCACATCAGCTAAGGATGGAGAGAGGCAGTTAACAAGGCAAGGATGGAATTTTAAATTCTATCATTATCAAGGTTAAACCATAAGAAATTATTGCTAATTCAATTTCAACTAAGAAAGGGTTGAAAGAGGAAGCAGTTTGAGATCCTGACCAGTATCAATAAAACCAATAATAATGTTGACTTGATTCTTGGTAGAATGTCCTGGAATCTCCATGGTTTCTTCGCCCACAAGACCCATGAAATCCCAAGAGTGAGTGGTATGGAGTCTCCGTCTCAAATTGGGAAATACAGAGACCACCCCAGGCATCTCTGTAAAAAAAAGTAATTTAAATTTAATAAATAAACCAAAAATAAAATTGATACTAATAATAAAGAGTTTGAGTGAGTTACTAGCAATCTGGGAAGCTTGGTGGTCCGTCAACTTGGCGGCAAATCCCCTAAAACCATGCCTGTAGCTAAAAAGGTGAGAGGCCCGCGCTTGCTCAATGCTATTTTGTGGAGAGACACAATACAAGAGTCACTACTAGTGATAAAAATACATTATAATTTAAAATTGCATATAGAGATATAGAGAAGGAGAAACTGTTAAAGGTGCGACCTTCCTCCATGAACAGCGGCGAGCATTTGGTGGTTTTTGGCGAGAATGTGGCGTGGATGGTCTTGACTGGTTTTACTTCCCATATAAACCACATAAACCTGCAAAGAAACAATACATGAGGCCAAAAGTAAGCAAATGAAAAACCCTGTCACAATATATTTGAAGTTAGCAATTACGCAAACACTTGGTAAACAATACATAAAGCACCTTAGGCTTTGAAGAAGAAGAAGAAGAGCACAATCCTAATTCAGCGACAAAAACAGCAAGCAACAGCCACCATCCACTGCAACGACGGCGACGGCGACTAAGAACTGAAACTGAAGCCATGCCTGAATGTGTATACCGTTGGTGTTTCAGTAATGTGAAAGAATTTTCCGTTTAGAAAAATAATTAATGGCTGAAAAGAGAAAACAGAAAGTGAATAGGAAAAGAAAGTGGGGTGATTCACATTCACATTCAGAGGTATACCGTTATGTATAAAGGCAAGAAAAGAAAAGAAAAGAAAAGAAAGGAAAAGAAGAGATAAAAAGAGTATAAGATTGTTGGTTGAAGGGATGGTTTTATATATTTGGATAGATATTATGCAAATATTATAATACTAAAATATACTTAAAAAATATGACCAATTGGAAGGAGAATGCTTTGCTTTTAGAGCAAAATACCAAAAAAGGCCAGCAGCCAACAGCCGCCCTGTCTCCCTCCGCTACTCAACTCTCCTTAAATTCCAAACTTACCCTTTATTTCCGGAGCCCCTTCAAAAAATGATCAATTATGTTGTGTCACGCTACCACCTTGAATTAAAATGTTACACTGCATAATTACTTCCGACTAATGCATTAGAGTTTGGGATGGAAGCCGCGGGCGGCTGGCTTGCTCCGGTCTGTTTCGGAGGATACGGAAAAATGGATTTTGGACAAATATGACCCGTGAAATAGATTTGGGACCATTATGATTAGTAAAATTACTTCGCAGTAAATATAAGTAAAGTATAAGACTTTAGATGCTCTTCATCTATCACTCGTTATATTAAATAGGTTTGGTCGTGGATACTCTTATCATATCCATTTATTAGTAAAAAGACATATTGTAAATAAGTTGAGGTTTAAATAGTTTAAAATTTGCATGTATCTGTGATACTATTTTAAATGAGTTTAGGATGAACACATGTAGTAAGATTTTAAACCGATTCGAATACAAATATTTAAATAGATATCTAAATGAATTTGGGAGGAATACCTGTAGTAAAATTTTGAGTGTATTCTTTGCAAATTGGTGCTATTTCAACTATTTTACATTTTGTCAATTTATTTCAATTTTGACATTCTTTTGTAATAACCTCTAATTTATTATTGAAATTTTAATTTGTAATAAAAAAATTTTATTAAAAAGAGACACACTCTAATCTTGGATTATCTTCACTCAAACTAACTAAAAAAAAAAATAATTAAAATTCACTATCGATCAGATGTATTCTGAATGGTCTTTTCACTTGTGTAGAGAATGTGATGTCTCACTTTTAGAGTGAAAGGTTTAGATTATGCACTATATTTATATATGTGAAGATTATAATTTGATCACATTTTATTTAATTACTCTATTATCTTTAGAGAAAAATTTTCATTTAGGGTGTTTGTTTAATATAAAGAATTTTACTTTAAATGGAAATTTTGGACAGAATGCCAAAGGAGAAAGTCTAAAATACTTTTAAATAACCTCTGTTATGACCTTTTTTTTTGGCTCAATTAAGGATTATAGTGGTAGACAAAATGTGGATTGGGCAATTAATAATCTTATATTTCCAAAATATGAGTAACAAATACATTTATGAGCAGTTTAGTAGAAATGTGCTTGAATTTATAGACTTGAGCACGAATAAGAATATGTACATTGGTCAAGTTTCATAATATGACCATACATGTTAATTGTTGTATACTAATTTAAAAAAAAAAAAAAAAAGTCTTTATATCCATTTTACACTCTTAATTTTAGCACAAATTTAAATTTTTTTTCGATAAATTTAATTGTAATACTTTGTTAACTAAGTTTATATTCAGTTTCTAAGAAGCGTACACTAATTTAAGTACAAGTCATGAATATGACTAAGCATGAGTATTTTTCTTGGGTGATCAGCATAAAATAGTTACAGATTTATATTGTTACACCCTACTTTTATGAGGATATGAACTCTTACTGATATATGCACAAATTTTGATTTTATGTTCTCATATCTATTGATTCATTCAGCGGCACAATAACCTTTAAGAAAATGATAATGCTTTGTGTCCGATAATTGTGCTCTATGTCGACAAAATGAAATGTAGAATTAGGATTTAATTCTTTTGTGGATTATGTTTTTATACATTTCGTAAAAGTGTACTCAACTTTATAAATGTACGTATGTGAACACAAATAATGAGTATAATAAGACCGGGAGAGTATAATAACATGTAGATGAGTAGGACCATTACGTTTCAAAATTTATATTAAATCATGTATTGGAAAATCTACCGGTTATGCAATGCATGTGCAAAATTAACTAATTAAAGAAAGGAATTAATGTTGGACCATCGAGTATGAATATAATATATCCAACTAAAGCTAAACAGCTAATGCATTTTTTTTTTTTAATAAATTGGAAATCTTCTCTAAAATTAGTGGGCTGGCCCACTAATATTCTTTTTGTTTCCTTGTTTTCATAATTTCATATCATAAAGCTGTCATAACAAATTAAGTAGACAGGCTCACTGATGATATGCATCTCTCTGTAATAATTAACTAATACTCAATTATTAAGATATAACACTGGCTTTCTTTCATTATTAGCTTAGCTTAGTATATATTCTTCAGTCCAATTGCAAGCAATGGATTCCGTATCAGCAAAAAGTATCCAATGATTGAATATGAGAATTTTTAATTTGGAGGCTATGGAAATAATTAAACAAGTTACCAATGTCCATTGGCCACATGTGATGAGTATTAATTAGCCCGTTAAGGTACAGAGATTTGTAATGTTATGACATGACCTTAGTATCCCACAACGCATCTTGGCAAATCTCTCGTACTATTAGAGATCGTCCGCTCAGCGTAATGAAATTTAATATAATATAATTAAAAATATTTTTAATATAAATAGAGTCTTAATATATTAATTTGTAGCCTAAAATTTTATTTAGCAACAATTTTTAATTTATTGTTCCAATGTTTTGATTAAAATCAAAACATTACATTTATCATTTATAATATTCGGATGCGTAGTGCTCATATTAATATTTAAAATTTAAGTGAGTTATAAAATATTACTTTCTTTAATATTTGATAATATAATAGTAATTGCCCAATGCGAGCTTAATACGTGTAATGATTTATCTCAAATTACAATAGTGAATTACTCAATTTAAAACTCAAATTGTTTTGAAAAATCACAGGCAAATAACGTTAAGTAGAATAATATATGTGAATACAATATTGAAGGTCATAATCAAAAGTGACGCATTGCCAGCGAGCAAGACATGTTTCCTTTGGAAGTTTTATTCAGATGTGGTGGACTGAGAAGGTAAGTATCTGTTTCTTCTTTGTAACGTTACAAATTGCTATTGATTTGTAACGTGTCCTCTAATAGGATGAGATATAAATATTTATAGTACTTTTTTTTTCTATTTTAACTGATAGAATACATGCCAAACAAGAATCTCGGTTATAAATATTGAGCGAGAATCTTGGACATTAATTACATGATTGAATGAGTCTTTGACCGATCGTTACTTCTATTCAAATCAATTTGAGTAACACTCGTCAATTCTTAATAATTATTCATATTAGTACTAAATTTTTTAAACAAATCACAATTAAATATTAATTTTCAAAGCATTATTGATAATATAACTCAAATAAGATTAGAAGTAAGATTTTTAAAATTCCCATGAGTTGAGGCTTGTACAAAAGAATATGTCCGTATGGTTTATGTTTTAATAATTATAATTTTTATAAAATTGGTTCCTGATAGAAGTAAAAATGATTATTAGAGTGTACAGGTTTGATGGAACTTCAGCGTCTTTACAAGAGATAGCTGGTGTCCAAGCCCAAGCCAGGCACATGGCTATCTCAATTTTTAATATTTTCTTTGACAGAGCATTACACATTCTTTATATGTAGAACGCAACGCTGGGTATAATTATCTGTATTAAATACTTTTAATGCTAACCACATGTAAAATATCATTCAGTCATAAGTGGAGTGGGCTGTAGCCAACGGCTACTAACTAACCTACCTTTAATGTATGTTTTTTGAACTATGAGATAATGCTTGATAAAGGAAAGTAGAAATGAATGATCCATCTAAAATTGTAGAAATAATGATGAAGAAGATTGCAATTTTCTTTTATAGTGTTGTGTGCTTATTATTACCATAATGTCTAACAAGGGCATCGAGTGTGGTGGTTGACTGGCTAGCGAGCATCCATGGCAAACGGGCGGTGGCATTTCGGTGCAAAAGCAGAGACGTTAAAAGCTTTCTTTCAAGTTTTTCTCTGTCCCGTGAATCATGATGATATGATATGATTTGATTTGATGGTAAAATAAAAAGTTAGAATAGGATGGTTTTATGTTTTATGTGATGCTCAAATCATATGATATGACTCCATTTTACTCAAACCAAAACCAATTCACAATCATTACTTGCCTTATTTCCCAAGTGAAGTTAATCATTTTTATAAGCCGACCAATTAATATTTAATTACCCTTGGCTTGCATTTAAGGTATCCCTGCTTTAAGGTATATGCAGCCAGCGAGGGTTTACTCTGAGCCCGGAAAATTTGTCATTATTTTGAGTCAGGATGATAAGTGTTATCTACACTTAATCTATGAAATTATCAAGCAAGTCCTTTTCACGAGTCAAGAGGAAAAAATACGATGTTAGTGCTTTTAACCTTTCATATTAAGAAATTCCATTTTCTCGACAAGCAATGCATCTTTTTAGTATTTTGTAAACTGCTGTAAAATCTCCATCTATTTAACTTTACGATAGCTTAAAGCGAAATGTTATTGAAGTCAGTAGACAGCATATGGGAAGTTCAACAACCCAAAATGTTTTTCTGTTTCCATTGTCAGACCTTCAATCTCCATCAATTTATAGAACCAGTTGATTTCTTTGCATGCAATACAAGATTTCAAATGTAATGGAATAAGTTCATTTAATTACTGAAACCAGCCTAATATTAGTGAAAATTCTAATTTAGAATTCTGAATGTAAATATGTAGTGTAGATTGAAACCAAGCACGTGGTTGTTGACTTTCTAGAAGAGTTAATGCACTTGTAATCTGAATGTTATATCCAAGCCTCGGAGACAGCTCTCTGCAAAAGCAAGAGGAAAACTAAATGCATTAATTCTTTTCAGACCTCACAAATGTTGGATGCTTCGGGCACTGTATCACATTTTTTTAACCAATTGAATGAAACAAATAGAGATTTTTCCCTTCATCTTTCTTGCTCTCTCCCCAACCTAACAGCTAACCAAGCTCACAAAACTCCAAACACTGCTACACAATTCACAACGTTAATCAATGCAATTAGAATTATAAACACAATGAAGGGACCTGAACCATGTTGCTACTGCTGTTTCAACTTTCAGATACCAGCAACTACACATTTAATCATGCAGATACATATCATGCTAGCCAATAGAAACAAAAAACTGAAAAATGAAATGACACATTTACTAGAAATATTTACCTCTAGAAAATGGAAGAAAATGAGCTATTCATGTCTAGTTAACCAGAGTATTATTCAAGCAGTTTTACAACACGAATGACATCATTTAATACATTGTCTTGCTTCAATCTGTGCCATCAAACATATAAATTAGGATAGAGTAAGAAACGGGCTTGGAGGATGAAAGGTTAATCTTACCCAGATGGGTCACTTTAGACCAATATGCCAAAATCTGATTGAAAACCATTCAATGATATTCAAAGCAAACAGGACTTTTGCAAACAGTAGTAAATGATGAGAATGATGCACTATCTACTGATCATCATAAGTTTCAGGCCAATGATTGTTGAAATGGAATCTGCTGAGAGTTTGCAGATGCAGCCACATAAGGTCATCTGAATATTGACCTTTTCAGCAGGCGAAAGAAGGCTTTTAACGGGAATTTGGAGATCACAATTATGGATATGCACAGATACAACAAGAAAGCAGCAACAAGGCAAATGGCTGCCTAGTAGCCCTATACAATTCTGCACTGAATTTCCACTTAGGTTATCATAAGTTGGATTTTCCCCATGGAATTAAAAGGTGTTAAGGAAAGATCTCTTAGGACGCCATGATCACAGATCATGACCCTTAGTTGTACCAAATAGAAAAAAGAAAAATTGACATGATGAAATGAGAGAAAATTGAATACATTTGCAATATTCCTGATCATGTATTAAATGTTAAACACAAAATAGGAAGTCTGTACACGCAGATAAATATCAAAAAAGTCATTTAATGGATAAACTTATAGATATGAATTTACCTGTGAGTTCAGAATCTACCATTAAATGATTTCTTTAATGACTCCAAGTAAACCCCCACCATGCTTTTCAGTCAATGCAGCTTCCTGCCATACCTCCTAAACTTAACCACCAACCTGTAACAAATAAACCATTAAGTTCATGATATTAGAAGTACATTTGTATCATCACCACCATAAAGTAACATGGTGACTATCAGTTCCCATATCAGATGAGAAAAGGAACAACCAGTTAACAGAATTTTTAAATAAATTGTAATAAAAATGTGAGAAAATGGAACTTGGTACCTTTAACAGTCGCTTTTAATGAAATGGCATTCTCCAGAATTAGAATCATTAATGTATACCTCCAGCAACAACACTTAAAAATGGATCATTTGAACACAAATCCAAATGCACAGAAAATTGCATTGTAAAAAAACACGAATAATTGTCATGGTAAAAGATATATACAACAACTAAGCCTTAGTCCCAAATCAGTCGGGGTTGGCTATATGAATCATTTGCTATCAGTTCCGCTCTGTTCAATTAATAGCCAGAAATAAGCAAAGCATAAAATGGGAAATAGGGAATTTTGAAAAAAGAAAACAATTTTGGTGAAAATTTTTAAAATCATTTGCTTTATTAAGTAATAAACAAGCACAAGATGGACAATAACATGGAAAAATGATGAAAACTATAAGGCCAATAATGAGTGATCAAACATACTAGATGGTGTATTAGATCAAGTACTTCCAGTCCAAAAAGTAACTCCATTCAATTTCAAATGCACAACAACCAAAAAAAAAGCAAGAAAGAGTGATTGTAAATTTTCATCAGACAGTAACTCCATTAATAGAACATATAGCACATCGAGTGGGGGATGGAATTCCATGAAAGGAACAAAAAATACAGCAGCCTTTTCTTTTTCTTTTTCTTTTTCTTATTTTTTAATGCTAGCAGAATATAAACTTGCTACATGTTTCTCACTGAAATTTTTTCATTCTGTGTGCTTGGAAATATAAAACAAAACAGACTTGGCTATAATGTGAAGTTATAAATAAAAGCACACAAAACATGATACAATTTCCTACAACATACCAAAACTTGCATGAAAAAATCATAAATAATAATCAAAGAAAAGAATAAATCATTTTAGGAAAATGATGGATGCTATTGGGTTAGTATTTCATGATGCAATAAAGTCAAAGAGTAATCTTAGGTGACCCCCTCTGTAAACAATTTCTGATGTGGTGAAACAAGTAAGTTTCCGAGCACATACAATGCAGGAGAACTTCAAAAAAATGAAAGACAATAATGAGAGAATTCTATTCAGTGGGATGAAATTCCATACAAGGAACAAAAATTCACATGGCAGCTTTATGTTCTGTTGGTGATAGAAGAATTTAAACTTGCTGTATTATATTTCTCTTTTAATTTTTCTTTCATTCTACGTGCTCGGAAGCACTGAAACAAGAATAGATTGTCAACTTTGTATCCATTTCCTCTTGCAATCAACAGGAAAATAATAAGACGAAAAAGAATAAAAGAAAATGACATCTCCTTACTGGAGAATCAAACAATGTTTTATAAACACAGAGACTTATGAAAATACCATGGGAATTCCCACCATGTCTACCAGGAATACTATCAAGACATTTTCATTCCCGAACAACCTACAAATTTTCACAAGAAATAAAATAAAATTTAGCATATCTTTCATCATCTACTCATATGTAGATTTGTTGTTGTGATTGTTGTGGGGAATTCATTCCACATGTAACTGCTTGTAAGCATCAGTAGAAGAAAGCAATTTGACTCTTTTTGAAAAATTATCTAAACTTACAATTCAAGCAATTTAATATTAAGGTTCTTAAATAACCTTTATTCAAATAGACCAAATTTCTTTCCCAAAAATAAAATAAGTCTCTATTGATTCAAATGTACCAAATTAAATACTCAACCTGTATTGAAAATAATAATACATGTACTCTATGTTTCTCTCTCAATATGGGTACCTTCGCAGAACTCGTATCTTCTTGAATTTGGCCTGAATCTCCACAAAGCAGCAGTTTCATCCTCTCTGTCAACCACTTCTTCTCCGTGTCATCCAGCTCATTAGCCTCACTCAAACAGAGAATATCAGAGCAAGAAAGATGCAAAATAAGTAGTGAGAATGACAGACATCAGATGTAAATGATAGTAATTTGGAGAGGCAAATAAATTTCAATTTGGCCGTTCGGTGTTTGTTCACAATTGCGAAACAAGTCTTCTGCGTCGATGAAACGATATCACTGACCGTTGATGCCAAACGTTGCCGTTTACCAATGATTTTCCAACTTTTTTAACTAACTTTAGTAATAGTAATAAATATTATTTTTTATTATTATTAGAATTTTGTGCTGAGAATCAGGCCATAAGCGTACGTGTGGCTGAGCAGGACCTTACCTTCAGAGCCTTGCTCCATTTTTGGTTGGTTAGAGAAGAAGGAAACCATGGCTGCAACCTTGTTGTTTTCGTGCACTTCGAGCTTAATCCATGCTTCACACTCCACATTATTTCTAGGTGTTAGGCGAAGGACACTGTATCTGAATCAATCAATCGGAATAACTCATGGAAGCCGGAAAATACACCATAGATTTGTATTGGTTGCGGCAACCGAAGGTTCTGCAAAATCCAGCAAGTCCGAAGAAAGTATCCCATCTTGGGCCAGACCAGATTCTGATGAGCCCCCTCCTTGGGCTCGAGATGAAGCCAATGGAAATGACAATTCAGTAAAGCAAAGCGTCGAGCTTCCCTTTTTCGTTTATTTACTTGCCTCAGCAATTACAGCAATTGCTGCCGTAAGTTCTTCTTCTTCTTCTTTTTTCCGCTCTATCTATCCTGAAAGGTGATGACTTGTTTCACTGATTAGAGTTGAAATTTAATGCAGATAGGTTCTGTGTTCGAGTATGTGAATAAAAATCCAGTTTTTGGAATTCTTAACTCCGACAGCATCTTCTACGCTCCAGTGCTCGGATTCTTTGCGTTTACTGGCATCCCCACTTCTGTAAGCATTTATTTGTTGAGAATTTGAAAATTTCTCAGCTGTTCTTACAATTTCATTATCTCCGCAGGCATTTTTGTGGTTCAAATCCGTTCAAACTGCTAACAAAGAAGCTGAGGAACAAGATAAGAGGGATGGATATCTTTAAACTTTTATCTTTGTTGGTACATGAGTACCTCTCCTGAATTTTCAATTCACTTTTGCTTCTCCTATTACATTTGTGCAGTTTACCTGTGAATGTCTTAGGTTATACTTATTGTGAATACTACAATTACCTTAGAGAACCATTTGTATTCTGACCTCATACTCAAGAATATTTTATATTTCTCAACAATGAGATATGTCCAGGTTAATTTGCTGGGTAACCGGACCTGTTTCTCTATCGTGTGTACAAGAATGATAGTTATTCTATAAGAACAGGAAACTGTTCTTGGATCATGCTTTCATTTAGTGCAATGACATCCAAAAGGATGTGGATTTTCACTCTAGCTTTTGAAAAAAGGGATAGCATTAGCACCTATATCGTTATATTGAGAGTTTTGCAACTTTAATACCATTTTTTTAGTGAAAACATCAAATTCATTGCAAAACTATTTAGCAACTGTTATATTGCATGAAGCATAGCCTTGTCTAGGTGAACTCTTGGCCAACAAATACCTGATACTTTTTTGGTGATTTGTATAGATAATTTCTGACTTTGCTTTGCTTTTATCTTGTTGACAAATATATACACTGTGAGATGGTCCTGATATGTTGGCAAAAGCATCAGCTAATAAGCACTCCCATGTTGAAGAAAATGAGAAATTTAACAGACTTGGGAAATTAAGACAAGGTCTAGATTAGACATGAACTTGGTACCTTGTAGAGTTTTTCTAGTAACAGAATTTTTTTTTCACATTTATTTAAACCGATGCCATTTAGTCTTCATATTTTAGAAGGTCATGGTGCCACACAGTTGTTGATGAATTGAAAATAGAAAGCAACATATGTTTAGGTCCATTTGTTGGTCGTGTTGGGGCAGTAGGAACAAAATATTAAGATAGTATCTTTCTAAATATGTAATGCTTTCAGTTGATTATTCATTTGTTCTACAAGAATTTTCTTAAAGTTTTCAGGTGTGAATGAGAGCCTGATTTTCATCCTTTTTTGATCGCTCAAGGTGCAACTAGCTACCTGGTCCTATTTATCTTTCCCTTTTTCCTTTCTTCACATTTAGGTCTATGAACACTGTTGCATCTATTAATCCCTTTTTGCGCTAGTCAACTTCTTAACCACAATTCATATTAACCCTAAAGCAAACCCTAAACACAATCTTAATTTGTCATCCCAATTAGACCTGCCACCGTTATCCTTTGTTACAAAGATGAACAGAAGATAGCTTTTCAAAGAGATATATTCATGGGATTTTCCAGCCACCAATTTGTGATGCGAAATGGAGTTCAAGACCTTATTGATATGATTTTGTAATTGGGTAGCAGTATATCTTGAGGCGCCCTAAAGCGCTCATGATATCATTATGAATGATAATGCATTAATGTTTAGTTTAGCGAGTTAGCATTGATTGAATTGCCTTGGTCAAGAAAGTCTTCCAGTGGTCTGGCACATATGTTAATTTTCAATTTGAGCCCATATCCAATGGAGTTTATGATTTAGAGAATGAATTGAGTCAGGCTAACTTTATTATAATCTATATGGAATACTAAACAGAGCAATCGTTTGACGTACTCACTTGGTGTACAGCCGATTCTTTATGAGACCAAATTTTGTTTTATCTCACTTTTTCTATTAAGAGAAAGGGTGGAATCTAAAGTGAGTGAATAATGTTTCAAATTACACAATGGAAATTTGGAACCATTACAAGATTGGGAGGCAGCTGTCTGTGGTGGTTTGTTCATATCTGCTTAGCAGAATGCTTTTGAGTAAAACTTTTCAATGTTACTTGGTTGATGCCTCTCATCCAAGCCCCCTCCTTATCCGAGGAATCTTTGGCGTATAAAATGAATGCGAATCGTCTCCGCAGAGTTATACACTTGTGAATTGCAGATCATTTAATGATACATGATGCATACTCTTGAAGGAGGACTTGTAGAGCACGGTTGTTGGTGGCAACGTTCCTTGCTTCAGTGATCACTGTCAGGTAACTTGGAAACACAATCAGAAATGATTTGAATATATCCAAAAAGAAGGATTTTTCTAGTTATTTTCTCTCTGATAGAGAAGCATTTGATACGAGCAGCTAGTAAGTTGGCTGCAATGCAGGGGTATAAATTATTCTATCTTAGGAAGAATCAAAAAATGTGAAAAGCTTGAAAGCAAGTGTTTTAGGAGTTTTCTTAGATAGAAACAAGGAAATGTGAGGAATCAAAAGCAGACTCATACGCATGCAAATTTTCTTGCAAAGGGACAACAGCATCTTAGACCTCAACGCTAATTTGCCACTAGTCAAATTTCACGGTATCACCTATATATTTATTCGCCATTTCCGAAGAAACCCAATCCTGTTGGAATGGAATCTTTTTCAGTTTCCCAACACTCCTTTTATGATATAGTCATAGTATATATAGATTCATTCCACGTGCTCTGAGTGTGTCTCAACCTCAGCACCACACTTCCCTACAGTTCCTTTTCTGTTTCTTTACTTAGCTCTCTATTTATCCGTTCCGTCCCATGTTTTCAATTCAAACATCAGAAAATTGTGTAGAACATAAGATAAAAAAGGTTGATGATAACTATCAGAAGGCCAAGAGACTGCAAAGAGCACAGTGGCTTCGGGCAGCCATTCTAGGAGCTAATGATGGTTTGCTTTCCACTACATCACTAATGCTTGGTGTAGGTGCAGCAAAAGAAGATGGACGATCCATGATCCTAACTGGACTAGCTGGAGCGGTTGCGGGTGCCTGTAGTATGGCTGTTGGGGAGTTTGTTTCCGTCTCTACCCAAAGAGATATCGAAAAGGTAATTGTTTCTCACAGCAGCTCAAAAAATGGCAGGGAGGATGCTCCTGCGATCATGATCAACATCCCTGCTGGTCTGGCTAACATTGAGCAAGAAACGAAGGTTGGCGAGAGTAATAGACGTGTCTCTACATCTCAACCAATGGAGAAAGCATCGCCAAGTATCATAGTTGAGGCTGTTCTGACTCCTGGGAGATTTCCTGTGAAAGAAGATGATACGGAGGAAGTGGTGATGACAAACCCCTATAAGGCTGCAGCTGCGTCGGCTTTGTCATTTTTGTGCGGATCATCTGTGCCGATGGTGCCTGCCATTGCGGTAACACAAAATGGTATTAGGATGATAGCCATTGCAGTGATTACTACAATGGCATTGGCTTTGTTTGGTGGCGTAGGAGCTTATCTTGGTGGTTCACCAATTAGGATGTCTGCGGTAAGAGTGATGGCTGGTGGTTGGATTGCAATGGGAATTACTTATGGGTTGCTTAAGCCTTTTGACAACGACGATAAAGAGAGTAAACTATAGAGATTGATTGTGTATTCATTTAAAACGACAGTGGAGACAATGGAGGATATATAAATGATTATATATCAAGAATTGTATTTTCATTAGATATATGCATAGCTGCTAAATGTCGCTGAATATTTGTCTGCTTGGTAAATCTAAAATATCTGTTTGTATTAAGAATTGAAAAAAAGAATCGATTTATAAGAATGGAACAGTAATTAATCTAATTTTATAAATTAAAATGTTATGAACCGAATTATTTGATGGATAAAAATAAATATTAAAAATATAACAAAATTAAAATAATAAAATTACAGAGTTAATTCACGTGGACGAAAAACTGAAGGGGATATCTTAATTTTGAAGATCAATACTTTGCCCATTTTTGAATGACGCGGATTTGACTCGTTTGATTCAGAGCGAGTTGGGATGGATATCCAACACAAGGGGTGATTTTGCCATCCCAAAATGCTGGGTCATCCTTTGACTTCCAAGACACCGATCCATTAATCGACACCTGTAAGAATGAGGGATGACGTGCAAACTTCAAAAACCACAGCACACCACTCAACAGGAAAACGTGTGCCCAATTGTTCCGTCTGCTAAGCATTTTGTCTTGTTTTTCAGGGAATTTTATCCTTTAACGATTCACAGTCATACGGTCATTGTCAATTACTGCGCGTAGAAAATAAAATAGCACTAACTAACAGGAACTAGAAACCACCAGAGACTGAGAGACCTCTGGCGGTAGGCCCAACAAAACCTACAGTGTCAATGGCGATTAAAAGGTTTCAAGTTGAAGTGGGATTCAATTTCTAACACCACATTAGGGTGGAAAAACGAGACGTATTGCGTTTTGCCGGTTTTTCTTTTTCCTGCACAGCAACAACAACGACAGACAGAGACAGGTATCAAAATTAATGAATGATGTCACATGGTAGGCGGAGATGGCAATGGCAGAAGAAAGAAAAGAAAACATAAAAAAATGGGGATGGAGATGGCAATGGCAGAAGAAGAAAAGAAGAAACAGAAGAATACTAATGGAGAGTTGACCATATTCAAATCCAGAGAGATATACCCAACGAATCTTATTCACGCAGTTGTAGCTTTGGGGTTATGGCTTGGCTCTATCCATTTCAACTTCCTCTTGCTCTTTCTTTCCTTTCTCTTCCTACCTTTCTCCAAATTCCTTCTGTTAGTATTTTTCTCTTCCTCTTTTTTCTCTCTTGAAGATATAAAGATTTTGAATTAAAAAACAATATAAAATGTACTTCTTTCCTTGCAGAGTTGTTGGATTGCTTTTGGTGTTTATGATTATTCCGATCAACGATGGCAGTAGGCTAGGTCGGCGTCTGTGCAGGTGCTTACTTTCTTTCTCCTTTCTTGATTTAAACTTGTTCTTTTCCTTTTATTTTGTTTCAATAATTATTGAAAGAAAAATATACACAGGTATATATGTAGGCACGCTTGCAGTCATTTTCCCATTACTCTCCATGTTGAAGATATAAATGCCTTTCGTTCTGATCGGGCTTATGGTTTGTTTCCGTTCGCTCTCCTTATTTTATTTTATTTTCATTATTTTCCTGCAATGCCTGTCATTTTTCCTTTGAGCAAGAAAGCTCAAGTCAATAAAATTTCATGACTTTTCCTTCTATTTCGGCAAATGCTGAACACCCCTATCTCAATACCATTTTACTGGAATGATTTAACTCGATCTAAATGCCTTGAGCATGATCTAAATGCCTTGAGCATCATTTTGATTCTGTAATCCAAATTATACTCTTTGCTTTATGCCTTTTGACAGGACTGTAGAAATTGCCCTTTGTGAATTTTGTGAATTGCTTTCATTTTTAGCTGCTTTTACATTAGACCTTGGATCTTTATGCTGGTTGTGAAATTTTGACCGGTTGGGTATTGATTTTACCTCCTAAACTAGTACAGCAGGTTGTTGATGTCATGGTTTCCCATGGAGTTCCGATTATCCTGTTACACTTACCACTTTAAAAAAGAAAAAAAAAAAAAATTTGTGACTTATTTTGTGCCAGTGACATTCTTATTTTGTGCCTCCTCCAGTCTTCGGTTATGAGCCACATTCAGTTTTCCCCCTTGGTGTGGTCGTACTTGCAGACCATGTGGGTTTCTTGCCTCTTCCTAAAATAAAGGTCCTTGCAAGTAGTGCTGTAAGAAACACCACCCTCTCTTCTGTTGCCTTGTATATTTTTAATAAAACCTTACTCTAGAGTTTGTCTTTCTCAACATATGTGGGATCAATGATTAGGTATTCTACACGCCTTTCTTAAGGCATATATGGTCGTGGTGTGGTCTTACACCAGCAACAAAGAAAAATTTTACTTCCCTCCTGGATGCTGGTTATAGTTGCATAGTGGTGCCTGGTGGAGTTCAAGAGACATTTTATATGAAACATGGAACTGAGGTTTTACTCTTCAAACTCGTATACAATATTTCATTTCCTTCTTAATGTGCATAGTTTTGAAATCTAAATTTTATTATTGCTTTTGCTCTTGGCAAGTTTGGATTTAGGATTTCTCATCTGGCATATGAGTAGGATTTATTTTGAGAATGCACAATCTCATGATTTTATTGTCTCATTTTTTGTGCTTAGCCATGCAATTGCATGGCCAATATTAAGTTGCTAATAATTCCAACTTTGGATGTGCAAGTACCTTTAGGATATCTTTCTTTGTTTTCCAATTGGAGGCAGAGACTGAAAAATTTAGTAATGAAAAACATTTTCTTTCCTGATTTCCTATCCCTATTCCCTTTAACTGAAGTGTCTTTGATTTCATTTTCTGATATCTAGTTCCATTAGTCCAAGGGAAGCCTGATATTTTTTCTTCTGGTTTCTCTTTCTTACTTGTGGGCATGGGGGTTATTAATAGCAGTGATTCATGACATGTTTGCTTGGAATTTCTATAAATTTCGTTTTAATAATAAGCTTCATCTAATTGCTCTTGTACTTTTTTTTTTCTTTTCTAAGTGTTCCATCATTGATTCCCTGCATCCCCCTTTTCCACCTTGTCTCTTCTTTATCTTACCTGGGAGAAATAATGCTCACACTTTTACTTCCCTGGTATGTGAGGTCCTTGAGGTGTTACTTAATTAGACAGTTGGGTTGCTTATCTTGCATGTTTCTTGTTCTGCAGATTGCTTTTCTTAACAAGAGAAGAGGATTTATTCGAATAGCTATGGAGATGGGCAAACCCTTGGTTCCAGTTTTCTGCTATGGTCAAGTATTGGTTCTTTTCCCTTTTCTTTTCATATTTAGGTGACGTACAGAGATGTTCTTTTATCTCCTAATTGTAATACCTGCTCTTTTCTTTCTCTTCTCTTGGACTTCGTCATTGAAGTGATTTTTTTTTTTTTTTGGGTCTTTGTTGCATTAATGGATACTATTTTTGTCTATTATACATTTTGGATCACCCAAAAAACTTGTTAGTTGTCTAACTTTTTTGTTTTCCTTTATTCTTGCAACAGTCACATGCCTACAAATGGTGGAAACCTGATGGCAAGTTATTTATGCAATTTGCTAGAGCTATTAAGTTCACCCCGATTGTCTTTTGGGGAATTCTCGGGTAAATATAGATGTGAAGAAACTTAGAAAACATTTGTGATTTTGAACTTTACACTTTATGTTTACTCTACGTTCTTTCTGTTGATCTGTCATGGATTTCATGTGTAGAAGCACTTAAATATTTTACCAGTAAATTTAGAACAGTGTAAATCGATGAAGTAGAGAAGAGACAACTAATTTACCTACTACATTTCCTTTGTTCGTGCCACATAGACTTAGGTCTGTATATATCTATGGTTTTCATTTTAATATACACATAAAAGTTTATACAGATCTGTCTCACAGTTTATGTCTACATGCAGTTGGATTTTTTGTTACTGTTTACTGAAAGAAATTGTTCTTTTCTGGTATTTATGCACTTCGTCTCTTTTCAGATCTCCTTTACCCTTCCAACATCCAATGCATGTTGTGGTGGGTAAACCAATTGAGCTGAAGAAAAATCCACAGCCTACCATGGAAGAGGTATGAATGATGCTACGATCTACTTGGTATAGTGTATTACATATGGTCTTCCGAAATTAACTATATGCCACAAGTGTATTTAATTTTTTTTTCTGGTTATGACTAAAGGAATGGAATTCCTTGTTTCTAACATAGTTAATGAGTTCATACTCCATACACATCTTTTATACCCTCTTGCTTTGTTTAAAGTGTTCAATTTTGGAGTGCAGAAACAATGTAATATGTTTTTGAGCAATTGCTTGCAAATAAATATATAGTTGATATTCCTGACATTTAGTGGCACATGTACTGCCTTGAGCAACTGACACTAAACCGAATTACAAGACAGCTACTTAAGCGGAAGGAGCCTGTATATGTATATGTATGTCTATGTGTGTGTATATATAAGTATTTACCGAGTTGCCTCTCATTGTCCCACTGTGGTATGTTTTTCTTTGCATTTGAATGGTTTTGCAGGTTGCTGAAGTACACAGACAGTTTGTTGCGTCACTTAAAGATCTTTTTGAAAGGCACAAAGCACGGGTGGGTTATTCAGACCTTAAACTTGAAATCCTTTGACCCCAAAGCCAGGAGCTTCATCTAGTTTTGCAGGATTTCATTGTCCTTTATTTATACCCTTTTTGTTCATATGTTGTATTCATTTGATGATGAGGGGAATGAAATGTAGCACAGCTAATAAGCCCTTATTGTGGCAATAAAAAGTTGTAGTTCCCATATGCACAAGCACTTGGTTAAAAATGGCTGAATTGGCCTGATGAGTAGGAGCAAAGTTTTGCATGTGCAGCACCCTATGACCATTTAGAAAAAGTGGGCTTGGTAAAAATTAAAAATTTGTCTTAAATGTTTATTTCTTAAGATCAAATCTGATAAAAATTTTAAGCTGAAGAGAGATCGAGAATTGCCTGTGTAGAAGAATCCATTCCTTTACTTCTAGGTTTTGTTGATGTTGATAGAGCTGAGGCTGTGGCCCCATCAAGTCATTTGTCAACCTGGCTTTGTAACTCTCCTTTCAATTAATTAAAAAAAAAAGTGTTTAATTTAATTTTTAATTAATAAATTGGAGCTGAGTATGAGGTTAATTGAGTATTTCGAATCTAGAAGCAAGATTCAATTTTTGAATCGATTTACAATTGATTTGAATTTAGCTATTTTAGACCTAAAAATAAATTTTATTAGTTACATTTTCTAATTGAATTGAAATTAAAAGCCAAATGATTTTTTATATCCGAAGTCATCCATGGGTAAAGTTACCATTAAGATTTTAATAAGGTATTAGAATCATTTGTAATTTTTGTATAAAAATAATTATCTAAAATTATTGTTTGTTATGCTTAAAAGTATTTTTTAGAATTCTATATTTAATTATGAAGGCTTGTTTCGGAGCCGATATCGTCTATACACCTAATGGGCAGCTCGTATAGGATTTTCTAGGCGATAATTTGGGGTCTCGTGGTCAGCCCAACATGTCTATCTCGCTTGCTTGATGCTTTATTAAGAATTTTATACGCGATATAAATTCATATGCAAAATCGGAGTCACTGTGAAAGCATTCGGCAATTTAGCCCAATATCTCTCGGTCTATTGCTTGGCATGCCATTTCGAGGGTATAATACTTCATCTAAGACTTGTAAGAGGCATTGGAATCATTTTCGGACCATTCCGTGCTGAAATTTCCGGACCAAAAATCAAAAGTATATCCCTTTGGTCTAAAAGCCCCGCGTGAAGGCTTGTTGCATAGCTGATATCGTCTATACTCCTGACAAACTGCTTGTATAGGATCTTCTAGCCGATAATTTAGGGTCTCGTGGTCAGCCCAACATGCCTATCTCGCCTGCTGTCCAGGATCATCTAAAAGAAATAAACTTGGTTACTCTTGAAAGCCCAAGAGCTACGCCCATTGGCAGAATGTTAAAGAAGAAATTAAAGCATAAAATTACTGACTTACCACGTGAGTTCAGAAACTATTTCACCTGAGTTTACCATGAAACACCAAGCTTGAAAAGAAGTTTGGTGGACTACAGATCACCATTAAGCTCGATTTTATCAACAGGCCTTAGTTGAAGAAGTATTCCAGTTTGAGTGAAATACAGTTGCATTAAGCATTGATCATTAAAAGTCGATCCCATGACAAAAAAAAAAAAAAAAAAAAATCACCTTTGTTAAAAATTAGATTGTGATTAAGGAAGTAACTAATCTTTTAAAATTATAACAAAATATTTATTATTTTGAAAAAATTACTCTTTATCTTACGTTATTAATTCTTATCAAGAAAATAATGATACTAAAAAATTATAGCAATAGATTAATGTGTTTAATATATAAAAGTAAAATTGAAAAAAAAATTTATTAATTGCTTCTTAATATTTTAAGCACAAATATTTTTATGGATAAATATATTCGAAAATAATTTATAATTATAATTGATAAACATATTCTGAAACGATTTATAATTATAGATAGAAGATGTAGCATATTTGATGAGATTACTGTTATATTTTGAAAGAGTAAATTTGTTTCATAAGCAAACATTTTATATTTAATGAGATTAGAGCATCTCCGATGTTAATATGGATTGTGACTGATGTGTCATGTGAAATAGGAGGTATGAATAATGACGTGGTTGAATGTCTATTTGTAGATAATGAATTTTTAAAAACTCTCTCCAATGTATTATTTTTGAATCTTTTTCCATTCTCTTTCTTTCTCTCTTTTCATATCCTACAATTTAATATGCAATTAATCATCAAAGAGCAATAAAAGTTAGCATTGTCTAAGAGATTCTCTAGAAAATAGAAAGTGCAGCAGACAATGTCAGTTGAATTTTTTTTACACATCAGCTTCACATCCTAAATTCATCAGCATTGGAGAACATTTTTCAAAGTCTTTTCATTTTTCTAATGTGACAATTGAATAAGAGCAATTCACATTTGCACCGGAGATGTTCTTACTGGTATTTTTTGAAAGAGTAAAATTTTCCACCATAAACAAACATCTTTGATGTTTCATTTCCACACAATTTTATTGAAGTTGTGGCCTACCTTTATTATTTAGTCATGCAAAGAAGATATCATCAATGGGAGCAAAGAGAAAGACATTAGTTAATAAAAAAACAATAACAAAAAATTTATCATTTTTATCATTTTAAAGTAAAAAAAATGATAAATTAAAAAAAAAAAAGAGGAAATAATAGAATATTTATAATATAATGAATCTAAGGAAATACAAGTTCCATTCTCATGGTGTTTAACAGCAGAATTAAAGAGAACGTGAATTTCTACTATCTGCTTCTATCACTAACTACAAAGGACGATGCTACTTAAGCCCCACGCACCCGTCCACACACACAACAACAAAGGAGTAATCAATATCTCTATTTACAATCAACAAATTACACTTCCCACCATTTGTCTGCCTAGCACCTGCAATGAGCCCAGCATTAGTTTGCAAGAGAGGGACGATACATACAAAGCCATTCGCATCTTAATCCTTCATGCCTAACTTAATATTTTGAACTTTAACAGACAACTCTAATTTCTGTTCCTCGATATCTTTCAAAACTGAAAGCAAGTTTGCCCGATACACTTCACACTTCCGCGTTGCACGTTCAAGTTGACGCTGTAGTTTTTGAATTTTCCTGTCCTGATCATCCTACAAGTTGGATATATACTTTTCAGAAACAGTTTTTAAGTAAAAAGATGGGAAAATTTTGAAAATCAATGTGGAAGCCATGAGTATGTTGATTCTACCATTCTACAAAGTAGATTGCATTTATGGGGGAAATCAAGAAATATAATTCTGCACATCAGCAATTAAATTGAGGGAAATAGCAATTCTATTTTCTATCAGAGCAAATGGCACTCAAGCTTTTTCTGGAAACAAGATCATGAAGTTTGCTGTGTGTATTGGCAATAAAATGATGCTTACCCTCGTCAACAAAATTACTAAGCAAAGAATGCATTGGTTCAAAATGATCAACGGAACAAAGTTGAACATTATAAGATACAGTAACAACTAATTGTTGAAAATAGCAATTTGCAATATATACATATACATAGAGAGAGAGAGAGAGAGAGAGAGAGAGAGAGAGAGAGAGAGAGAGAGAGAGAGAGAGAGAGAGAGCCAGTTACACCTCAAATAGCTATGTTGCCATAGCTATAGGTTTCAAGCTGGAATAATATGGTGTCCATGATAATCATGCCATGAACAGAGGCATAGGAGTACTGAAATTAAAATAAAAATCTTACGCATGTAATATTAGGATCACATTGATAATTATATCATAAAGATGGTCATGACCACAGAAGATAGGCAGAACAAATACTCTTGGCAATTATCAGAATAAGGGCAACACTCATGCCAAGTGCAGTTAAAATTTCATCTATTCTTGGCACTAAGCATCACCATGATTCTAGAACCGCTGGTTTCTGTTTTAAAATTGTCAATTCTAGTTATAAAAAGGTTGGAACCGGAACTAAACCACTTTTAATTAATGTTTAAGCCAGTTTTGGTTCCACTCCAGTTTGGAATCGAAATTGGATAATCTTTTTTACGAACTTTTTAAAATTTTCTTTTTAAAAGTTTTGTAGCTTGAATAAATGAAATGATAAATAGACTATTGAAAAAGACTAAACCAATTTAATAAAAACTCTTAAAATTTATTTTTAGAAAAACATATTGGGAGTTTCTTTGAAAATGTTCTTTTTCAAGGTTTCACACCAGACCTGCTGGATTTAAAACCAAAGCCGTCCAATTCCAGTTTCAAAAAATGAAGAATAAGAACCGAACCATAAACACAAGTTTTCAGCTATAGTTTGGAAACGGGAACTATTGACTACAATTTGGTACTGGTTTTAACCATTTCAGTTCTGGTTCGAAACTGAATCATGGTCATACCTACTTGGCACATATATGAAGCATTAAGAATTTCATGTTGTCATCAGAAATTTGCTATTTTGGGAATTTGTGATGTTTAATAGGAAATTCTTTTCATTTAGGCATCTGCACTTGTTTGATTCCTACTCAGTATGTGTTAGACATTTGTAAAAATTGCAGTCCTTGTGAAATGAGGATACGTTAAAGATCTCTTAAAACTTGCAAAAACTTAAAGTTTCCGTGAGAAAACTGACTGGCACTGCCACATGCTTAATTTATTTTCTTTGTTTCCCTGCTCTTTCATTCAAAAGCAGCAACCCAGCTGAAAAGGCAAAGGTTCCTGGTCATCACCACCCAACATTCCTCGATCTCAATCTTTTCTCGGTTCTCAATATACCATTTAAAACCTGAAACTCAACATAATTTCCAAGCCTTTTGCCCTCCAATTAGGCATTCAATAAATCCTAGATTTTTGTATCTCTAAAAGGAAAAATACTTCAACCTGGTCCTGTGATTCCATCTATTCATTCTTTGCTCCCAAATTGCACTTAATTCAAAGATCCTAGACTCCTCCCTCTTTGATTCAAACATTAACTATACCTTTTTGTTTACAAGCCTTACCCACCATAATAATCATAAGCTGCTTTCCCAATTCCCCTATATCAGTAGGAAACTTGAAACCTAAGTGTCTTGTGCAGTAGGCAGTAGCCAAGGTACTGTCAATATTTCCCTCGAAGAAGTTGAAGAATTACTGTGCACACAAGAGATTGAAACAGAGGAGAAAATCCAATAATAAGGGCACGTATTTCCTTTTTGACAAAGAGAGCACTACAACCTTTAACAGGAAAATTTATTTCTAAGATACTAATAATTTTAAGAAACACTACACTAGAATCAACTAACACCCTTTTTTGCAGGAAATTACAGAAAAGGATTTTGCTTCCACTAACAAACTTGCCCATAAGTAAATTAGACTGAAATTGTCCAAAGATACTGTATAGCAAAAGGTTTAAGTTTCCCAATATTAAAAATAGTTGTAGAAAGCCACTGAATATCTTTTAGATGAGTACTAACGTTAATATTCTATATTTCTATCATCTGTTCATTGGAAGCATAACACTGCAGTCGAAACTTAACAAATGCAAATTTAACATACGTCCTCCACTTACAATTAGCAACATATATTTTCCTAAGCTAAAAATATAAGACAGAAAAATGGGCAAAGCAGTTGATAGAAAATCAAGATAAGCAAGAAGAAATAAGCATTTGATATGTGTACGTGTGCTGTGAATGACACAAATGACTGACCATAGATGCAGGTGGTTTTAAACTCCATTTCTGAGTTCCAGAGGTGTTATTTGCCCATCTTCGTTGATGGGGATGATCTTCTGTGCCAGCTCCATTTGTAATTACAACTGCCCCACTATTCTTTTTTGCAAGAACCACCTTATTTGCAGCCTCTTGTAAAGCTTCCATAGCAACATTGTAAATTTCTACACTTTTGACTCCCTCATCAACGTACTTGAGGGCTTCATGGCGAAGATTACCATATCTAACAGTATGAGATTCTCGTGATCTAATGTGCAAAGTGCTGGTATGTTCCTCCAATATTACACCACTCTTGGCATTCCTTGTCCACCGTTTCAAAACATAGTGAGAAGGTAGTGTGAGAACATTTTTCACCCTAAAAACTGTCAATATATGTCTGCAAAGAAGGCCAGAGAATTCAAACATCTGGCAGCTACAGGTAGCTTTCATCTCATGAACATTAAAACTGACAAAGTAAGCATTATGATTTTCCTCAAACTTTGCAACTCGATATACGGTTATTGCCTCCTCATCCTCAACTTTGGTTGCCAGGAAAGTTAATGTTTCAACCAATTCCTCTTGAAATTTCACAAACAACTTTTTTGTGTACATCTCAGATGCTTGTTTCTCCATGGGCGAAGGGGTTTTGAGAACTGGAGCAGTGTTTATTGTATCATAATCTGCCTTGACTTCTTTCTCATAGCGACTTTCCAGAGCCTTTTCATACTGCTTAACAAACAACTGTAGGGTTGTTGACGCATTGATGTATCCATCAAAGTAAGAATTGATGCTATCACTGCGCTGGGTTATAGACATTTCTGCAAAGAAAGTGTCCCTCAAGTATGCTGGCACCCACTGTCGTCGATCAGAATAAATTGATTGTAGCCATTCATGCTCCTTGAGATGATACGTATCAATCATAGACAACCAACAGGATTCAAACTCTTCAATTGACTCTGTGAGGTTGACACATTTGTGGAGCTCTGGTTCGAAACTGGGATGTTCAGACAGTACATGGGACAATTTCTCTTGGCATTCGTTAAAGATATGCCACTTGCAGAAGCGGTGACGAGTTTCAGGAAAGACTTGGGTAACAGCTAGACGGATTACCCTGTCATGATCAGTAGTGATTGAAACAGGAGGCCTTCCAGACATCGCCACAAGCCATGTTTTAAAAAGCCAAATAAAAGATTCCTCGGATTCATTTATTAGGAGTGCACACCCAAACAATACAGGCTGTCCATGGTGGTTTACTCCAGTAAAAGGTGCAAAGGGCAACCGATAACGGTTTGACCTATAAGTAGTGTCAAAGGTAACAGTGTCCCCAAAGTAAGTGTAGTTAGTCCTTGCCTTAGGATCAGCCCAGAAGATATTGCTCATGCATTGATCTTCATCACCCTGTACAGCATAGAAAAATGCAGGATTCTCAGAATGCTTGTTGCGCAAGTAGTCCAAAAGTAGCTGAGTGTCACCTCCGAGGGTTCTTTGGCGACTACTCCTCATGTAATTCCTACAATCGCGCTCAGTGAAGCCAACATTGCTGATTCCCCCATATTCTTTGATAAGTGCAGACATGATTCCACTGGGACCAATGCCAGCACCCTGCAAGGTATCAATCAAGGACTTGGCAGAGCCAGAGACATGGCGGTGAGAGCGGAGGCAATGCACCTTGTCAGGAGGGACAAGCTCATGGTTGTGTTCTTTGACAAATGCAGAAACAGCCCATCTGCCAGAATCCCGAATTTTGACAACCAACATTGCCTTACAACCAACTCGAGTTTCAGCACGGGGCCGTTTGACACGGGTATCAGGACAAGCAGGCTTGTCCTTGTCAACGCGAAATCCCTCTTTGGCACAAACAAAAGAACGCTGAATAATGGCACCATCACGCCTAGAACGGCGAGACATACTGACACGGGTGCTGAAGCCAACGCGGCGAGCATAAGAATTATAGAAGGCCTTGGCAGCCTCCTCAGATTCAAATTCCATTCCCTCATAAGGTTCAAGATTAGTGTCTCCTTGAGGGATGTAGAGCTGAGCAGCAGTGGAACTATGAGAATTTTGGGAATGGTAGAAATTGCGGAGAGGATGGATGTGTTGTTTTTCTTCTTCTCCTTGTTCATCTTCTACTTCTTCATGCTCATCAACATCAACATTGACATGAATAGGGTGTTGGTGGATGTCCATGGTATCATCTCCCAAACCCATCATGTCAAATTCAATAACTTCATTTGCCATGCTCACTGGTTCCAACTCCATATCTCATTCATATCAAATCACATCACATCATATACTATTTAGTAGTTAATGCAATACATAGACCATCAAATAGTTTTGAATATTATAGCTGGATTAACATTGTTGGTAAGACAAATAATACGGTAAAGCAAGCAAATCAAAGACAGAATTTTTGAATCAATTCATCACATACTGAAAATTAGAAAGACTGCAAAATTGATAGAAAACTGACCCCAGCTTGTCAGCTGCTTTCTTGCTTTTAGGGATTTTAAAATAAACTCAGCTCAGGTAAGTGAGCGAACAAGATACTCTCTCTTAAATCCAGCATTTGAAAACCAAAGACCAAATGATTTCATCTCGCTAACATTTGTTCTAAAGCTGTTGGATCCTTATCGTACTCCGCTTTCATTACATTCTTCTTCTTCTTCGTCGCCGCCATCGTCTTCCCCTTGGTCTTCCTCGGTTCTTCCCGGACTTTAAGTTCATACCATCGCTGCAATATTAATTTGCAGTCCACAAGCTTTATTGGCAGCTGTTATTTATTTTATCTGTTTATATATAAATGAGTTTTTGTTCTTTATATATTATTATTATAATAATAATAATAATAATAATAATAATAATATAGAAAGAAACTCCTCAATTTTTATTTCCCGCTAAAATAAAGAAAAAGAATAATAAAACAGAACTATACAATTTTAGTTTTTTCTTTTATGTTCTTTTTTTTTCATTCAATCCTCCTGTAATTATTATATATATTCTGAAAATTTTTCATACAACCGGGTTCAAGGCTTGCAGGTGTATCCTTCCATTGCTTTCCCTTCAAATAAATCTTCAAATAAGAAATTGCGCCTTTGATTTCAGAACTAAAGCAATCTTAAGGGAGAGAAAAATAACGATTTCGACACTAATTCAAAATTATTCTCTCCAAGAGGACAACGACAACAAATATGTTGTTCATTAATGAGGCCATTTAATTTTTCTATGAGGAAGAGAAATAACGAGTTCAAGGGAAAACGATCAGTAGATAATTACAACATATGAATAAATTTATGGCATTTTAATTCACTTTTTATATCCTAATTTGCTTTTAGAACATAATTGTAAATAGATTGATAAATTTAGAACGCCTAAGATACAAAAATCTATTTAAGTTGAAGATGCTTAGTGCTTTTACATTTATAAAAATCCTATCTCGGTCCCTACTTGGAATTTATATAATACATTTTATATTAATCATAATTACTAGAAGATTGAAGTTAAAAAAAAAAAAAAAAGAAAGAAAAAAACAAAACAAAACAAAAAGTTAGTTTGGAATTAAAAATTTTAGCTACTACTTACATATGGAGCACTTAAATCTATCCTACAAGCCACAAGAAAAACGTTGACCAAAGCGTTAGCGAAACTGAGGCCAACGCATAAGTCCATAGCAGAATTACAGAGCATTCACTCTCTCCAGTTCCAAACAACTGTGTCATTGTACCTGCAGGATTAGGATTCATCTACAGTTCAGTTGAGAGCTTAACGGTTCTCCAATGATAATAACAATGACTAGTTACTGGACAATACCTATGTTCATTGCTGGGGGAAGTGCAAATTGAAGCAGAAGAACAAATTGATACAATGGATCTGACTTCACCAATCCCAAGTAGACTGCAGATTTAACAGTTATTACCCCAGAAATTGGTAACAGAACATACCGAACTACTATGATCCCGAGGACCACTGGAAGCTGGACCTCTGAGCCTTTTAAACCTGAAAAGCATCCAGTATGTGTTTATCATTATTATGATTACTTGACAATCAGGGAAGCTTAATGGATTTTCAGTGCTTGTTTACCTTTAAGAAGATTTGCCCCAACGACCAAGGTAACTGTTGGAATGGCAGCCTCCCTGCACGCATAAAATAAAAAGGATTGCTAGGGAATCAAGAAATGTTAAGTCATCAGAAATTGAAAGCATTTGTTTTAGGTTGATTGGGAATCAAGACAGGATTCTTACCCAAGCAAAGACACAGAATCCTGAACCACACGGAGAGGAGCATTATCATCAATTAGAGCCTTTCGGAACTGAGGGATGGCACCAATTATAAATCCAACAATCTATAAAATATAGCACTAAGTATTTTCAGTTTACCATTTCTATTGGATCTTTGAAATTTATGCTAAAGGAACTAACAAGATCAGATGTTCTCAGACATGCAAGCTTATGAGGTATGTAGTTTTATTGCGTTCCTGCTTTGAAAAATGTGCTTTCCAGCTAGAATTAGTCCTAGATGATAGATTAGCATACCGCTCCAGCTGTTGAAGGTGCAAACAATCTCCTGAAATGGAATTTTTTAACCATTTGTAGACCATGCTTAATCTTCTCTACAACTGACCTCTGTCATGAGATTTTCACTAGGTAAGATAATAATCTCATGAAATTTACATTCTATTTTGTGGAATCAGAAGAAAAAAGCTATCAGTAACATTGTGAGAGAACTCAAAATGAGCATAACAAGTTCTCTGTGAGAAATACTTATGGCAGGGAAGCAATAATTTTGTACACTCTTGAATATTTGCAACATAATTAATATGTTATGGATCCCCATTGACTGCGAACATGGCATGGGGGGAGGATAGTTGCAACAGAATTAATATCTTAAGCTCCTTGAACCGCATTGAAACTGTCCCTAACTATCCTACTCATGTGCTAGGCGCAATTTGGGTGTATACTCTTCTGATGCATTCCCCCATGCCATGCCTCCAGAACAAGCATTAAAAGCTTAAAGTTGGTATGCAATTTATTTGTGCATGTAATTTCTCTCCAAAGATATGCTCAAGATTTATCTATGGCACTAAATTACTGGGGAGAGCCTAATGGAAACTCAAGAATGTAGTAACAGTACCAGAGTAAAATAGATAATTTAGAAATCATTGATGTTCAGAAATTATAACAGTACTATACCAAAACAGAAACTTGGTCTCAGAGCTCAAGACAAGCAAAATATCTATCATAACAATTTCATATAAATGAAAAATGGAATATAACAGCCTGAAAAGGATAGTAGAGAGTGCAGACAGATATAAGCTGCAATGTTGAAATATCAACTACCTTTACCTTTTCCTCAGACACTGTGCAATCAAGTTCAAAATGATTTGTATGGTCCTCATTGGGTGAGTGATTTTTCAAAGGAAGCAGTGGCCCTGCAGAACATTTTGAAAGGTTTTCCGTTGTTTCTCCTGGAGAATTTGCAACCTTGGTCAAGTCATCCAGTTTGGCCCCTTCACAGTTATTGCTCGAGTATATACGCATAATGTTGTAGACATAAGACCACATGTAGACAGCTCCAATCTGAAATTTCAATGCCAAGATAATGAGATAATTCAAGATCACACGTAAACTGTAACATTCAAGTTAAAATAAAAAGGTCTTACTGCCATAGAGAGTGAAGCATATGCCAGTCCGTGTTTATAACAGACATCAACATCTCCAAATGGACTGCCTCTTTCTTTACATACAGCAGGAATGATTATCAGAGGCATGTTCCCCAGATTTCCTGTTAACATCAACATCACCATTATGAACTCACTCTTATTTGATTGGCAGACTGACAACACAATAAGGGCACATTTCGATCTGCTATCAATGACTTTATCTCATTCATACCCATGGCAAATGGATTAACTCATTCGCCTAAAGATACTGCTTGCCATATAGTGAGACAACAGTTATATTATTACAGATTATGAACCAAAAAATCATTAAATTTTGCAATTAAACCTGTAGATTAAAAACACTCACCTGCAGAACAACATCCTAACACGAGGCCCCTTAGATCATGAGGAGCTCGAGTACTTCTAATAAGCAACCATCCAAGTATTGAGCCAACAATAAATGTGATAAGAATATTGAATGGCATGAACCACCTAAATGATTTGACCAGAGCTTTTCTTAATCAAGTAGCAGGAAAAAGATCTGAAACTGAAAATAAAAAGTCCTGATTTGTTTGGAAAAGGATAAGCTCACAATGTTTCCATGCTTTTAAGCGTAATATATGTTGCCAGGTTGCTACCAACAAGTGCTGGATTGAATATGAAAAACACAACCTGAAGAACAAGATTAGAATGTAAATTTCCTCAGTTTAGCCTTTTCAAGTAATTAAACAAAGAATTCAAGTTAGCTTCAATTTCAAACACACTGGTAACTATTACATCTTTATGCTAAGCCAACAAGGAAAAAGAAAACCAAACCAGCGAAACTTTTACCAACTGGATTTCAGATTTAATATTCTTCTCCTTCTCTACAAATTCAATATTATACATTTCTAGTTTTCTTCATCTATTTACATTCTTTTTCCTAAAATTTGAAGAACATTGCCTGCCACTGACTAAGACATTTGACCAAAAACATAAAAAAAAAATCATCAAACTGATGTTCATTTAGATAAATATTGTTCCATATTAGCTATATATGCACTATTACAAATAAACTGAAAATTAGAAACACTCACATTATTCAAATGCTTTCGCGCATCCACTCCCAGTACACCTAAACGATCAGTTGCCAGAAATGAGCCCAAAGCAGTAATCAACAATACTTTCAAAACCGGCATTAAAGCAGCAGTAAAGAGATCCAAAAGCCCCATAGAAACGTTCAATTCCTAGCTCTGGATTCTCACTTTACTAAGAACAAATTAAACAAACAGATGGTAGGAGCTCCAAATTTGAAACAGAAAATTCATTGCTATAAAATATAAAATTTCATTTTCAGGCTTCATTCTATCAATAAAAGTAAGAAAGATTACAACGCAACGTTACTTACAGGAAGGCTAACAATGGCAAAAGCGGATAGGTACTATAGTACTGAATCAATGAAAAGGAATCCAAGTTAAGTGTCCAACTATCTGTTTAGCCATTTGCAGTGAAGAAGCTGATTATAATGCAAAACTTCAATTAATGGAAATTTCAGATTTTAGAATTTGAGATAGAAAGACAAGGACAATCCACCATGAAATGTTAATTAATGCTTGAAAAATCCAAGAAAAATAATAATTGCAGATTTTTGTGTGGACAAATGGCATTTTCAGAGAGAAAACTACAGAACAGAGTGATTTTTTTTTTTTTTTCTTCTTCTTTTTTGGCTTTTGTGTATGGTTACGATCTCATTTCAGGCACACTACCAGAGCGAGTTCTCAGAAAAGAAATGTCTCCAGCGACAATTCCTGTTTCCCCGCTCCGGCACTTGGATTGCCAAGCTGCAGCCACGTATTCATTCAATCTAACTGAAATGCCACGTCACTTTCCCTTTTCTTTTTGTTCTTTAATTATTGTAAAATTTGGGCTCTGCTTGGGCCCTCTGCCTCTGAACCATAACCTAGGCTCCATCTTGGATATGGATTTCAGTAAATGTTTCGCATTTTTTAAAAGTAAATAATATTTTTAGAACCAGTTATCATTAGACAATATTTGAAAAGAAAATTTCAATTTTTTATTTTCTTAAATTATATTTATTTTCCATCAAAATTAAAATCCATAAAAATTATTATAAAAATAAATTGTTTTTAAAGCTTCAACATGCTTCATCACGTGATGTGAATTTATAATATATTTAGTTTTTCATGTAGCATTTAGTGTTTCTATTAAGGTAAATATTACCTCCATTATTTATAGTGTTTAGTGATATTTATAATGTTTTTACTTATGTTTCGAGCAGATTACGAGTTAAATTTGTGTTCTCATTTTCACGAAAATTGATATCGTTTATTACCTCAACTGACATTTTAATTGATAATACTAGTAAAATATGTGACGGTTATTAGGACAACTAACCGGTCTAAAACAGTTAATTTTACTGTATAAGGCGTTGGTTAGCAACAATTGGTTAATTGCAGGTTAATAAAAAATGTACGCATTAAAATCGAACACGTGTACTTGTCAAAGATTTGTTTGTCATCCTTACGCTATAAGATTGAATTTGTAAGCATTAATTTTGTTTGTCAAAAAAATTACTTGAACATATAGCTATAAAAGTCAAAATGCAAGGTGTCAACGTCTTCAAGCCAGCATCCACAAGAAAAATGTTGACCAGAGTGTAAGTGAAACTGATGCAAAAGCATATGTCCATAGCATTATCACAGAACATTCACTTTGTCCCCTTCCAAACAACTGGGTCATTGTACCTACAAAATTACAAATTCAAACCAAATATTTTCATAATTATTGATTGAACCAGCAAACCAAAACATTCTTTCAATTAGGCCAAACTCAAGCTTACCTATGTTCATTGCTGGTGGAACTGCAAATTGCAACAGAAGAATAAACTGATACAATTTATCTGAATGCACCAGACCAAAATGTACTGCAGTTTTGACAGTCACAACTCCCATTACAGGCAGTAAAACATACCGAACTATTAATATTCCAACAATGAGTGACCATCGAATTCCTGAGCCTTTTAAACCTGAATTCCAACACACAGCTTCTGTTAAAACCAATCTTTTTTATGAATTAGTTTCCAACATGATTTGAACACACAATTTCGAGACAACTCAAGCACAAGTAAGCCAAAGGTCATTGATCGATTATTTGAAAATTTACCTTTAAGAAGGTTTCCTCCAACTATCAGAGTCACAATTGGAATAGCTGCATCTCTGTAATGTAGGTTAACCAAAAATATATCAATTTACTTTAGAACTACAGTTAGGTGAAAGCTAGGATGTGTACCCAAGTAAATAAGCAGAGTCTTCAATCACACGAAGAGGAGCACTAGCACCGATCAACAACTTCCGAATTTGAGGGACAACTCCAATCGCAAATCCCACAATCTATGCAAGAAATATATGATTAAGTCAGTTAAATTGCAATCGTGTTCATTTTTCACACCATTAAATCACATTTTGATACTACTTCTCCTGTTCAATGCTCATACGTGCTTCGCCTCGAGTATCTCAAACTAATATGTCACCATATTGAGGAGTTAGAATGCTAGATGTGTTCCAGACATATTTGAGATTTTCTTTATAGCAAAATGAAAATAGCCATAAGGGATTAGGAAATACCGCTCCAATAGTTGAAGGTGCAAATAGTGCCTTGAGATTAAGTTTTTCTGAAATCTTCCTTGATCTTTCCTTAATCTTGTCTATGAATTGTGTCCATGACAAATTCTACAAGTAATCAAAATAAGGAACTCTTAAAAACTCGGTTGAGAACCGTTGAGCCAAGGCTCAGAGTACTAAGAGGACATTAATTAGTTCAAAAAGACTTGATTTTTTTATTGTTTGGGATATTATGCAAACTTGGTAAATGAAAATAGTAGTCATAGTCATGACCATGAAATGAAAGTTGAAAGGCAAGAAATTCAATAACCTTAACAATTTCCTGATTCTCTGGTAGTAAAGGAGATGCAAGCTCAGCAGAAATTAAGCTCTCTTTTGAAGAAAGATCTACAGAGTAATAATTCCCTTGGATGCATTTTGGTGCTCCTACAGTTGTCTTAATGTTAGTTTCAGTGTCTGAGTCAGCATTGTCAACTTGCTGGTTCATCTCACTAGAAGAAATCCTCATGATGTTATAAACATAAGACCACAAGAAAACAGCTCCTATCTGAAGTTACAAAACAGAATTTCTTGATCATATTCATAGTCAAAACATGAAAACAGAAAAAACCCATCAATTAATTAAAGACAAAGTTAGTCAAAAATCATACTGCCATGGAAAGTGAAGCATAAGCAATTCCATAAGTATAACAAACATCAGGTGCTCCAAATGGACTGCCTTTCTCTTTGCAGATTGCTGCGATAATAATCAAAGGTAAATTTCCCAGGTTTCCTGCCAGAAATATGAGGTCCTTCATTTTATTTCAAAAATGCAAATTAACAAAGCAAATTTAAAAAATGAGGTACTTCCAGAATTAATTGATGAAATCCTCCACTGCATAATTTTTATTATTCAGAATTTAAAATGCAGTTTGATTATTTTATATACTATATGGTTTATTACTCATACAACAATAGTGAAGCCTTAGTCCCAAACTAGTTGGGGTCGGCTATACGGTTTATTACTCATATCATTTATTAATGGTTGAAGAATGTTCAAGTAAACAGTTTTATATGCCTCATTTATTATATCAACACTTCTCAGAGAGCACACAGATAGATGCTTCTTGCATTGGTCTCCCTTTTTTATTAGTAGCATAACCCTCTGCATGTGGGATGTGCAGGAGATGGATGAATTTCGTACCTGCTGCACAGCAACCCAATATTAGGCCTCTTAGATGCTGTGGAGTGGCTGTGACTTTTATGAGTAGCCATCCCAATATAGAGCCAATAATAAATGTAACAAGGATGTTCACTGGCATAAACCATCTGCAATGATACATGACAAATAGTTGAACCAGAAATTCAATAGAAAGTAATTAATTGAGCTAACAGAAATTAAATTTAATTAAGAATGTAGGTTAAATAAACTAATGATTGCTCAAAAAGAAACTCACAGTAATGAAATACTCTCAAAAGTGATTGTTTTAGCTAAGTTGCTACCTATAAGTGCTGGATTAAACACATAGAAAACAACCTGGAAAATTGTGAACATCTATGTCAGAATATGTGTGTGTGTGATTCTTATCTTAATGAAAAAAAAAAAAAAAAATTTATCTCGTCTTAATTACTTACTGAGTTAATTTGCTTTCTTGCTTCCTCCCCCAAGACATTTACATATTCCAGTGCTAAAAATGAGCCGAGTGCTGTGATTAAGAGTACCTTCAAAACTGGCATAGATGCAATCACAAATAGATTGAGGAGCTGCATGATGAAAGTTGCTGCTGTAGATACATACACAAAGTGTACAAAAAAGTAAAAAGTGAGTTAAATCAAGGCCTCAAGCATCACCTAGATGAACTTATGAAATTCTTGGACAGAAACATGAAAAAAACCAAGTAGAAACAGCCAAGAAAAAGAAAAAGAAGATAAAAATGGAAGTCAGAAATGTGTTTATCACCTTCCTTTTGTTGTCTTTTGTGTGTGCGTGTGTGTCTGTGTCTTATCAAGAAAAATAAAGAAAAGGAATTTATTAGTTCTTGTAAGGAAAGAGTATTTACTATTTATAGCATGGGAAGAAAAACCAGAGGAGTCGAAGAAGTGGGCTAAAGATGCAAGCATGTAACTGACCGCTTTAAAGAGGAGAGCAGGACGCTCTTCATTTCATTGGCCTATTTGCCATTCAGCCGGTGCCTCCACCACTAATGCTGCGTAGCACAAACGCTCAAATCTTAACAATTCTTCCGCTGCTCTTATTAGACTGCGCACCACAACAATTTTTTTAAGTAGTTTAAACATTTTTACTTAACATTATTTTTTATAATATGTTTTAAATTAATTTTTAGAGATTAAGGTAACGTTTTATAAAACGTTAAGTATGTAATATTTAGGTTTTAGTGTTTGAAGAAATGATACTAAACAGTTAATAGCTATCAAAATAGCTAATCTTTTACCAATATTCTTCAATAAAATATTTTCTCTACTAAAAACAAAAGACGAATAGGATTAATTTACTTATTATTCATAAGTAATTAGATTACCATTGAAGTTTAAATTTATGCATTTTCATAAATGATTTAAATCAATTTGTTAATTGGTTTAAGTTTTATGTTATGTTTATTGTCAAATATATTGGTTAATAGGAAAATATAATATTCTTTATTGTTATTTTTTATATTTATTTCTCTAATGCATTAAATGCATGCATATTTTTATTATTTATATAAATGGTTGATTGTTGGACTAACAAAAATATAGAAACTCATCGATATTGTTGTGAGGTCCCTTCAACATGTGGGATCCACGTACATTTGAAAAGAAAAAAAAAAAGAGCACGTATTTGTTGTTCAAAAGAAACACCAAAATTAAAAATGAGTACGCATTTCTTTTTCAACAAAAGTTGGCGGATGATTAAAACGCATCCCCTTCTCCTATAAATAGGAGAAGGGTTTCCTCAATGAAAATGTACAAAAACAAATAGAATAGAAATATACAAAAAGTGTATAAAATTTTAGGAAATGGTTCCTAAAATTGGGAAAGAGAGAAAATAGTGAGGAAACTAATTTTTGGGGTGTTTTTAGGACACACTTAGAATTCCACTATTTTTGTAGTCTCTTTTGTACCTACTATATTTTTAGTAGAAGAATTATTCGGAGTTTTTGTCTCATGGACGTAGCCCATAACAGTTGAAGGGTAAACCAAGTAAATGTCGGTGTTCTTATTTTTTATCTAGCATTTACGGTAATTATTTAATTTTTTTACCGTGGTGATTATTTCTGGTGGATTCGATCGACAATATCCAATACGAAATTATTGGAGATATATGTGGTAATAGTAATTTTATTTTACTTTTACCACCGGTATTTATTCGCGGGCCCCACTCAGGATTAGTTATTATCCCAACAGATATATATTCCATATATATATATATGCATATTATTTCCTTTTTAATAAATTTTCAATTTTAGTTTTTAAATATTAAAAGAGGAGATTTAGACCTAAATCTATTATCAAGTCATACGTATACTTACCACTAACTTATGTCCTAATGCGTCAGTTTTGTGCAAGTACATTAGGTGGTCATTGATTATTATTATTATTATTATTATTATTTTGAGGATGGGGATGGGACTTAGCAAGAGTCCGAATTTTTCTGGCTCCCTTTGAATGTTCGCTAACTGATAAGAACAGTGGGTAGATATTCCAAATTTAATATTGGAAAACAAATTAGCAGATGTTGAAAATTTATTAATACAGCCTAAGCACTTGGACTTGTCAGTTATTTACTTATTTGCACAGCTAGCATTTATCATATTGCTATATATTTTCAACACAAATATATCTAAAATATTGATTTGACGTATTTTGAAATAATAATTTCTTTACAAATATAAGTATTTAAACGATCTAATTTCATAAATTATAATATTTGATAAGATATAATTATATTAATATTAATATTAATGTGGTTTATTAAACATAATTTTAATTCAATAATTCAAATTAGAAAGTATAAAAGGAAACAATCATGTGAACTTTAAAAATTAAATATAATTAATTTAATTTGTTATAATGACAAATTAGTACTGCAATATTACTGACATGGGAGGTAGTCCCACAGCCCCTTCCTGTGACCTTCCTATTTCTCTACTTCCTTCTTTTCTTGTCTACTGGTACAATAAAGGAGGCTGCCATTTCCTCCTCTGATTTTTTTTTTTTTTAAATAAATTCCTGTTTTTCTGGGTTTCTGCTGTTTAAAAACCGTACCTATGTATACATTATTACAAAAATAAATAAATGAAAAAAAATTAGATATTTTGTAGCATATTTTAAAAATTGTTCAACAACCGTTTTTAATATTTTGTAAGGTAGAGTATTGGTATTTAGTTTTCGATATTTAGACTTTAAGCACGCAAATTATGAAATATTGCTTTTTATAATGTTTTTTTAAACACTAACAAAATAGTGTCAGAGTTATTCAAACGGCAATTTTTATATAGTTTTTTTAATATTTTAATTAAGTACAGTAATTTTTATTATTTATATTGTTTAAAATGTTGCATTTATACTGTATTTAGAGTTTAAGGAAATGAATTTCAAAATATTACGTCTCTTAACATTTAATAAAACGTTAATTAAATAATTAACATGTATTAAGACCATTAATTTGCCCGACAGGCTTTGAAACAACTAATTTGACCCAGATACATATTAAATAATATATTTCATGTTATAAAATTTATTTAAAATTCTGAAATTAAGAATTGGAAATCAAACTCATTAGTTAAAAAAATAATAATGGTTAAAGAATCTAGAAGCATGCATGTTTTAATTTATTTCCCACCTGCACATTAGTTAATACAAAAGTCGAAAAAAAAACACAAAAGCCATCATTCCACTGTGAAAGCTTTTTTGATTTTTCACTTTGAAAAAGAGAGAGAGAGAAGAAATGCAATTCACGTTGTCGAGAGTCCAACACATTGCATCAGAAAAGAATCTTTATAACCTAATTAAGCATTTGTACCTATGTATACATTATTACAAAAATAAATAAATGAAAAAAATTTTAGATATTTTGTAGCATATTTTAAAAATTGTTCAACAACAGTTTTTCATATTTTGTAAGGTAGTATTTATATTAGTATTTAGTTTTTATTATTTAGAGTTTAAGAAAGCAAATTATGGAATAGTGACAGAGTTCAATTTTTATATAGTTTTTAATATTTTAATTAAATATAGTAATTTTTATTATTTATTTGTGTTTAGTATATTGCATTTATACTGTGTTTAGAGTTTGAGGAAATGAATTTTGAAATGTTACCTCATTTAACATTTAATGAAACGCTAATTAAACAACTAACATGTATTAAGATAATTAATTTACCCGACAGGCTTTGAAACAACTAATTTGATAGTCTTAATACATATTAAATAATATATTTCACGTTATAAAATTTATTTAAAATTCTGAAATTAAGAATTGGAAATCAAACTCATTAGTTAAAAAAAATTAATGGTTAAAGAATCTAGAAGCATGCATATTTTTAATTTATTTCCCACTTGCAAATTTTTTTTTTCGAAAGAGAAAAAAAAATCATATATTATTTCAAGGAAAAATAATCCATTAAACAGTCAGGTATTGAATTCCAAACATAAACACAATTAAAATGATAGGACGCTCTAACTAGACATAAACACCTATATTATCGTGTTTTCTAATTCAACGAACTTCGACTCACACATGCACATTAGTTAATACAAAAGTCGAAAAAAAACGCAAAAGCATTCATTCTACTGCGAAAGCTTTTTTGATTTTTCACTTAAAAAAAAAAAAAAAGAGAGAGAGAGAATGAATGCTTTTCACGTTGTTGAGTGTCCAACACATTGCATCAGAATGATTGCATGCAAAATGACTCTACTTTATGACCTATAAAGTTATCCGCTCAAAGAATCTTTCTAACCTAACCAAGCATTTGTATATTGCTGGACTCATCAATTTTGAGCCGAAAGAAACTTTTTATACTTTTGGGGATAAAAATATAATTTTTTTATATTTCAAGGGAATAACTGTAATTTTCTATCCTTTTCTTTAGTTTTGGGAGGCAGTTGCCCCAAGCTTCGGCCCAGCCCATGTAAATAGCTCAATGTATTTATTCATACACGACTCAATCAAATGCAAAAAAATTAACCAAGAAGCCACATGTAGAAGGTAGACCAAAGGGTAAGAGCAAATGCAGCCACAACATAAGTCCACAGCATTATCACTGAACATTCACTCTCTCCGGCCTCGAACAGTTGCGCGATAATGCCTGCCAATTCTTGAAACATTAAGTATAACTTTCTTTGAGATTGATTTGGATTTCCATACCAAATGAACTTCTAGTTAAACTTACCTACAGTCATTGCGGGCGGAAGTGCATATTGAAGAAGAAGAACAAACTGATATAAAGAATCTGATCCGACCATACCAAAATGGTGTGCTAATTTAACAACACCGATACCCGACAGAGGCATCAAAATATACCTGACTGCTATAATTCCAATAATCACCCCTACACTAACTCCTGATCTTCTTAAACCTACATGCAATGCAATACCCAAATCTAATTATATCAACTAATTATTATCATGAAACTCCATTAACCATTTCGAGGTAATTACCTTTAAGAAGGTTTGCTCCTACTATCAATGTCATTGCTGGAATTAATGCTTCCCTGTCAATTATCACCGATTATCACTATGTGTAGAGAAAAGTATAATTACATAGAATACATTATTAGTTGATGACCCAAATGTGTAATCTATGATCAAGAAATAAGAATCTTACCCCAGCAAAGATGCAGAACTATCAATCACTCGAAGAGGAGCATCACTCCCAATCATCAACTTTCGGATTGGCGAGACTATCCCAATAGTAAACCCGACAATCTAAAGGAAGAAAACATACAGAGAGTTATTGAAATTAATTTGTCAAGCTCGGGTTTGTGCTTTTTCTTGTTTTCCAGTTGGGTAATAAGCATGGAAAAACATGTATATACAAAAGTCTTGCAAAAATATGTAGCATACCGCTCCTATTGTAGACGGTGCAAAAACCATTTTCAAGTTGTTCTTTCCTGCAAAATCCTTAATTTGCTGAAATGCTCTCTCCATAAATGATATCTGCAACTCTCTTAATTAGCAGGGTTAATTAATTATCTCATTAATTACATGCATAAGCATTAATATTAATTTGCAGTATTACTAGCTAGTAGCATGACCAGGGTTCTAGAACGTCAAAACCATTGGTTCCAGTTACAAAAAATGTGAAACCAAAATGGAATCACGGTTTCTACGATAGTTTTGGAACCGCCGGGTTTCGTCTTTTTTTCGAGTTTTCTAAATAAAAAAATGAACAACCGGAACTAAATATTAAGGTTTCGATTACGGGATGTAAGTAATAACCGTTGATCACGGTTTAGTGCGGTTTTGAACAGTTCGGTTTCGGTTTGAAACTGAACCGTGATCATGCCTATACTAGCTGGGAAAACCTCACTTTTCCTGCAGATGTAGTTATTGGAACTTCATCTTCATCTGAATGGTCCTTAGAATGAAGCAGTGATTCTGTGCAACTCTCAGGAAATGTTTGTGCTTCAGTTTCATCATTTGTCTCTGTATTCTTTTCAGCATATATTCGCATAATAAAATACACATAGGTCCATATGTATACAGCTCCCACCTGAGTGCAAAACATTATGAATGCCCATTAAATTGAACCCCAAAAACATATAAAAAAAAGTGCTAGAAAATCAGAATAGTAAACTTATACAGCAAAATCGCACCGCCATAGAAAGGGAAGCATAAGCTTTTCCATAAGTAGAACAGACAGATGAATCTCCAAATGGACTATTTGACTCTTCACAGACTGCTGGAACAATAATTAGAAGTAAGTTTCCCAAGTTTCCGGCAGAGCAACAACCGATTACAAGGCCTTGAAGGTGTGGCGGAGTTCGAGTGATCTTAATAAGAATCCAAGCAAGCAAAGATCCAATAACAAATGTGAGCAGAATATTGACCGGCATAAACCACCTAGTACAAATAGTTCCAACCCACTAATTAGATGTGCAAGAAATATAAGATCGAAACTTTTGACAATCGAGAAAGTAAAATAATTATAAAATCACTCACAAGGAAGCTAAACTTGATAAAGTAACAGTTTCACCAAGTTGACTAATCACCAGCGCAGGACTGAACACATAGAATACAAGCTGCAGTGAACGTAATCACATGACATAAGTAAAACAACAAAAAAAGAAAGATTTTTTTTTTTTTTTTTTTTTGAAATTTTAGAATAAAACCCAAGTTGAAAGAAAAAACAAACAAAGAAAGAAAAAGAACAAGTCAACAACATTAATTAATTATGTACATACATTATTCAAACTATGTCTTGAGTTGGAACCAAGGAGATTTACACGGTCCATTGCAAGCAATAATCCAATTCCAGTAATCACTAGAACTTCTAGAACTGGGACTAACGCCACTACCAAAAGTTGCAGAAATCCCATATTGCAGTTTCAGTTGCAATTATGTATATATGTGTAATTCTCTTCTCAAATTCCCAAACAACTGCAAAATAAAACATAGCTAGACACAACTACTTGTATAATTTCAAGAAAATAACTATAAAGAAATGTAAAGCAATATATTTATATATATATATATAGGTAGGGAGAGAGAGAGAAAGAGAGAGAGTACAAAGAAAATGAAATGCCAACTAAAGCTTCCAGCAGATTGAAATGTCCATAATAGCAAGCCAACGGAGATGAGTACAGTAGTCATGAACCATACTTAAAAGTTTTTAAAAGAGGGTTTGCTTAAAGAGTACTATGCTAGGTGATGGAGACTTGCAAGTAAGATCATCAGCTAGAAATTAAAAATAGAATATGAACCACACATTTGTAAAATAAAAGAAAGAATAAAATGAAATGAGCAAAATCATTTCTGTGTTTTTCTTCCCATCTGCCGTTCTTTCTCCAACTACACTCGGTATCTGTCTTAATGCCAATAATTTTTTTTTTTTTTCAATTTATGACCGACTGTGATAAGTATCTAACTAGTCATTCCCTCGCTCTCGGGGATAAAGGAGCCGGCTCAGGTAGAGTTTGCATTGCAAAGAAAACCAGTTCAAGAAGAGTTTGCATTATAGAAGATTAAATACATAACTTAAATCATAGCAATCAATTTTGCAAGTGCTTTTTACTACTGAACTTTCCTCGTTCGTGTAATATATATATATATATATATTAATTGACAAAAATTATAACAAATGATCGACAAAAAATTCAAGTTCTTCCTCAATAAATAAACATAGTTTTCAAGTGATAGACACACTCAGTAAATACTCACATTTTAATATACGCTGAAAATGGTTAAATTTAGTAAATATTTACATTTTAATTTTCAAAATGATTGTCAATAAATAATGGCATTGAAAAATGGAGAGCAATTGATACAAACGAAAATATTATTTTTAACAATTAAAATTAAATATAAATATAATAGAGTTTTTTTTTTTTTTTTTTTTTTTTTTGAGAAGGAGATATAATAGATTAACATATTAATTAATTTATTAAAATGATAAATAGACTATAATTTGAGATAAATATATATATATATATATATATATATATATATATCTATGAGGAGAAAAGGGAGTAAAAAACAAAAAAAAAATCTGTGCCTCCCATGTGATGGCAGGTAGGGATTAGACAGCTTTGACCTACCGGTGCAATTATTTTTGCTATATCAGCGGAACTATCACATATGCATAGTTAAAGGCTCAACAATGTTGTTTATCCAATAAACATATATTAACAAAATACGAGATTAACATGTCAAAAGCTTTCCCTTTTTATTTATTTATTGGAACGCCTAATGTACTGTGTAATAGAATAACTCTCTTCTAACTGGTTAAATTGACGAAACTTTCAACTTACTAAAAATAATATTATTACTGATCATCAAATATAATTCAAAAAATATTTCTAAGACACCTTAGGTTGAGGAGCATCAATTATATTTAAAGTCTTTTCGGTCAAATTTATAAATTCACCAATGACACTATCAACTTTTACTTTAATCTATTAAAATCTTTAACTTATAAAGTTATACTTATTAAACACTTCAATTTGTAAAATAATTTTATTGAACACTTAAAATTGTAAAATTAAATCAATTAAACACTCATTAAAAAATTAAAATTTATTAATATTATTATTTCAAAAATTATCCTAATTATATATCAAATCGATATTTTGCAGATAAGAGTTAAAATTCCTAAATATTACTCATTATTATTATTATTATTATTAAAAGGTCTGCAATATTACTAAAATTTTTAAATTTAAATATATGATAGACCATCCACAAAGTTTAAAATACCATAAAATTATAATTGCAAAGTTCAGAGGTGAATTTATATATTCGACTAAGTTATTTTGAGTTGCTAAAAGTTTTTTTTTTTAATTGTATACCTTACTCTTCTCTCTCTCTCTCTCTTTTTTTCCCCCTTTAATCTTACATAATACACTCGCATTGCCATTATTGGTGATGTGATTTGATGAAAACTATCTCATACAAAATTTCGAAAACTTTAATTATTGACCAGCAGCATGGCTGTGCATAATATAAAATTTAGTTAAGAAAAAATTTATAATTTAAATTATTTTTAATTTCATATTTATTAATTTTTGTTGAAAATTATTTAAATTAAAGAACATCTATTTCAAATTTAAAATATTAGACTAATTATATAAAAATCAATGTGTATAACAAAATTGAAAGAAAACGAAATATATATTAAAAATCATTGATTTTAATTTATCTTTGAATTAAGAAATTTTCTTAGATGATATTAAAAATAATAAAATAAAATAAAAAATAGAAATTCAATTATAGACGTGTATATATATCATTTTTAACAATAATTTCATATAAACCGCTTTTTTTTATGATTTATCAAACTTTCCCTAATTTGAAAGAGAAATAGAAATAGAAGAGAAAAAATATATATCGATGTTGAAAATTGAAATTACAAAAAAAAAAAATTAATCTATTAATAAATATTGAAACATTTGGATATTCGTTGTTAATAAAGCTATTAATAAATATTTTCACCGTTAACCTTCTCTATCATTTTTTTCACTATAAAATTTTCATTCATAATAATAAATGATAAGTATGATTGATTATAATGAAATTCAATATCAATATTATAATAATATTAGTTTAAAAAATAAATTATAATACATATTAATATGATAATAACATCAAAATTATGATAATTTTTAATTAAAAAATAGGTTATAATATTATAATAATTTTAATTATTTAATTCATATTTATATAATAAATTGAATGACAATTAAAATCAATATTATGTAATTTTAATTAGAAATATAAGTTACAATATTATAATAATTATAATTATTTACTAATATGTATTAATTATGATAATTGGATGATAATTTATGTCAATATTTATATAACACTATAATTAATAATTAAATTCTATGTGGCACTATCAAAATTTAAGAGTCATATATGTCATTATAATCATATGTGTCACTATAATCCTATGAGGCATCACCAAAAATCTTATGTGGCAAGAGTAAGAAAAACATTCATTTATGAAATGCCACATGTCAACTTCTTGGGGAAAATACTTGCTTTATACGTATACTAGCAATATATCCGTATTATGCACGATTAAAAAAAAAAGAAAGTAAAAGATTGAAAGAATATATATATAGTTTATAGATTCTTAAGTGAAATTTCTTTTATCATGCTATTAAAAAATATTATTGACATATATCAATAGTAAAAAAAAATATAGCCGTGATTTTTAATTATTAGAGTAAAAATTAGTAGATAAACATATGTTCAGGAGTATTGATTAATAAAAAAAAAAGTAAAATGAAAGATAGTAAAATTCATTAATTTAATATACTTTAGAATTAATGTAAAAAATAATTAACTCGCTATAAAATCCATGAATAAATAATTTATTTTACAGCTAAAAGTTGTATAAATCATCAATTCATTATGTTATTAATTCTCTAAAACTATAATTAATCAATTATATTTAATATAATTTAATTAATAAAAAATAATTTTTAATATAAAACAATTGTCCATATCATTAAATTCATAAATTATGTCATTAAAATTTATATAAATTGTTACTTAATATGTTATTAATTTTCTAACGTTATATTAATCAAATATATTTAAAACGGTTTAATTCAATCAATAAACAATCATAAATTAATTTATTTTCAAATAAATATAAAAATAAATAATTAAATTCTATGTGGCACTATCAAAATTTAAGAGTCATATATGTCATTATAATCATATGTGTCACTATAATCCTATGAGGCATCACCAAAAATCTTATGTGGCAAGAGTAAGAAAAACATTCATTTATGAAATGCCACATGTCAACTTCTTGGGGAAAATACTTGCTTTATACGTATACTAGCAATATATCCGTATTATGCACGATTAAAAAAAAAAGAAAGTAAAAGATTGAAAGAATATATATATAGTTTATAGATTCTTAAGTGAAATTTCTTTTATCATGCTATTAAAAAATATTATTGACATATATCAATAGTAAAAAAAAATATAGCCGTGATTTTTAATTATTAGAGTAAAAATTAGTAGATAAACATATGTTCAGGAGTATTGATTAATAAAAAAAAAAGTAAAATGAAAGATAGTAAAATTCATTAATTTAATATACTTTAGAATTAATGTAAAAAATAATTAACTCGCTATAAAATCCATGAATAAATAATTTATTTTACAGCTAAAAGTTGTATAAATCATCAATTCATTATGTTATTAATTCTCTAAAACTATAATTAATCAATTATATTTAATATAATTTAATTAATAAAAAATAATTTTTAATATAAAACAATTGTCCATATCATTAAATTCATAAATTATGTCATTAAAATTTATATAAATTGTTACTTAATATGTTATTAATTTTCTAACGTTATATTAATCAAATATATTTAAAACGGTTTAATTCAATCAATAAACAATCATAAATTAATTTATTTTCAAATAAATATAAAAATAAATAATTAAATTCTATGTGGCACTATCAAAATTTAAGAGTCATATATGTCATTATAATCATATGTGTCACTATAATCCTATGAGGCATCACCAAAAATCTTATGTGGCAAGAGTAAGAAAAACATTCATTTATGAAATGCCACGTGTCAACTTCTTGGGGAAAATACTTGCTTTATACGTATACTAGCAATATATCCGTATTATGCACGATTAAAAAAAAAAGAAAGTAAAAGATTGAAAGAATATATATATAGTTTATAGATTCTTAAGTGAAATTTCTTTTATCATGCTATTAAAAAATATTATTGACATATATCAATAGTAAAAAAAAATATAGCCGTGATTTTTAATTATTAGAGTAAAAATTAGTAGATAAACATATGTTCAGGAGTATTGATTAATAAAAAAAAAAGTAAAATGAAAGATAGTAAAATTCATTAATTTAATATATTTTAGAATTAATGTAAAAAATAATTAATTCGCTATAAAATCCATGAATAAATAATTTATTTTACAGCTAAAAGTTGTATAAATCATCAATTCATTATGTTATTAATTCTCTAAAACTATAATTAATCAATTATATTTAATATAATTTAATTAATAAAAAATAATTTTTAATATAAAACAATTGTCCATATCATTAAATTCATAAATTATGTCATTAAAATTTATATAAATTGTTACTTAATATGTTATTAATTTTCTAACGTTATATTAATTAAATATATTTAAAACGGTTTAATTCAATCAATAAATAATCATAAATTAATTTATTTTCAAATAAATATAAAAATAAATAATTAAGGCATTACACATGTCATTAAATTGAAATCTTACCTGCCTACTACTTGATATATATATATATTAGGAAAGCATCTAAAAAGTAATAAGTGAAAAACAATGTAAAAGGCATATTTTCTCTCTTTTCATAATAAAAATAGAGCATAGCTAATGTTCCTTTTCTTACATTACATTAACGATGAGGCAAAATGTCAAATTCTTAAATAGAAAATTTTCTTGTTTAAAAGAAAACGTGTTTTAAGTGTTTTTGAAAGCAATAAAGCTTTCTCAATAATGGAGGAAGAAAATTCAAAAGTGGGTAAAACAAGAGGACCATTTGATGATAATATACGACAACTGACCTTTAATGCTCTGTTGACAATTAATATAAAGGACCACCAGTAAAATTTATGTCTAGCTTTTATTTTTTTATTTATTTATTTTGTCTAAAATCACAGGTCTCCAGTTTTAATTATCAAAAACCACCTGATCTGACTCGAAACTTATATGTTTAGCCTTATTTTATACAACATAATAAATTAATTTTATTCTTTAAGTATTTAGAAGGTCAAATATGTAAAGTGTACTTATTCAGGTATATAATTCAGATATCTAATTTACCAAACAATATAAATTGTTCAGCGGTAAGCTATTAATACTACTACTTAATCATTCAACTGTGATTCGAAATTCAGACTAAACGAAGGACCTTTGAGAGACCATTCCGCTGCAAAACTATTACTAATGTAAAATCAATTAAAAATTTGTTGACGGACACTCATGTAGGAAATATTCATAATCTGTTTTTTTCAGGAGAAAGAATTTTTTTTTTCTTCATTTTTTGCAATATATATATATATATATATATATATATATATATATATAATTTAGAGTCGTTTTACAATTGGTGGTATCTATTAGAAAATTGAATATTATTTATGATTATTTAAGAATAAATTTTAAGTGATATATTATTAATTTCTTTATTTGAATTGAACAAGGACACACAAGATGTTTAAGAATTCTAAATGAGACTTTAAAAAGATGAGATACGACATGTCGTGTAGACCAAGATGGACGTTTTTAGTGTGTAGAAATAGCCACTCATCTTACATTAAGAAGAAATTGACACAAAAACATGTGTTATTACAAATTTGTTTATGCCAAAGGGCATTCCTCTAGGATTTTGTGCTCATAAGCATTGAAATAAAATGATGTGATCTCAATGTTATTACATTTTAAGGTCAGTTGATTCATTTATTGGCAATGTTTTTAAAAAACTGAATTGAATATCAAATCGGGTTCATTACTAGGTCGTGGTTGAATTGGATTGACTCGATTCAATCGGATTTTTGACTTTTGAACATGATTTGTGACTTTTAATTTGTAATTATTTATAAAAAAATTAAATAGAATTCTTCAAATATCAAAATACTATATTGACTCTTTATACCACATTTCATGCCACTTTAGAATATTATTATAATAATAAAAAATTTTAATTTAATTTAATTTAATCTCAAATTCAGATTTAATTTAATTCGATCCCCACAAATTTAAGGGACGAAATTATATAGCATATATAATTCTAAATGACACTTCAAAAAGGTCAAAAAAGCATGTCATGTTGCAAAGACGTCCAAGATTTGCATGCAATAGTCACTATCCAAGCTGCCCAAAGGATTATCCCTTGGGAAGTTTGCGCCCGCAAGCTCCAACATGGAACCTCATGAACTCGAAAACATTGCAGTTTAAAGGTTAATCGATCACATGTTAGAGTACCAATCAGGAAAAGATATCGAGTCGAAAGCTTCTGAATTATTCTGTATTGGCACAAATTTTGGATAAAATTTTGTAGCGTTTGCGTATGATAGATATTGACTCAGAAATCCTCGAGGAAAAAGAATACAAAAACGGAAGATTTGACCCTCCATCACATTAGAGGAATGATTCTGTCTGTCAGAAGAAAGGATAGGAAATTGCAATAATAATGTTTAAAATGCTAAAAAGTGAAAAATGTGAACCTGTAATGCCAATTTGAGGGTTTCAATTATTACTTCGAGTCTAGCTAAAAAATTTTAAACTACAACAGTCTATTACAAGTCACATGCATCAGAGTTCAAAACTGAAAATGCCGCATACCAGCTCAGCAGACTAGTTCTGCCAGCTTTATGCCCAAACCTCCCAATCACTTGTACAATATCAAGGGGATAGACAAAGATGAGACATTTGTGAAACTCCCTAGTCCGGCTGTTCAAATGGGACTCGAACAAACAGTTGTCCATGAAGGGTGACTACAGCTGAAGTCTGATGCGGGTCGATCCTTGAGGGTAAGCTCACAACCTGTCAAAAAGAAAGACACGACTAAGGAACTGACATAAGTTGGTCGTGTTAGACTTGTTCCATTCTTATATTAAAGGTGCATACCTTTCTGAAGGGTGTGACACCCCAAGGATTATCGGGATACTCAGGTTCACCACTAATAACTAATCGTCCTGCTGGATCTGATTGAACACGTACCTGAGTTCGAAAATTCATTTCCATATTAATCTTTAGCTGAAACACACATGCAAGCTTTGCTAGGCAGCAAAAAAATCTAGGTCAGCTACCCCAAATAAACAGGTTAGGGTTCAAGTTAAACGGGTTCGTGTCATAAACAAGCCAACACGAACATAAATGTGTCGTGTCGCAGATTGACACGCGGATTAAGTAAGTAACCCGTTTATTTAAGGGTAAATAGATAATTTTAGCATGAGATATAAATACTCTAACTAAAATCCTATTTGAACTTTATTGTTGTATTAATTTTCTTTTATTTTAGTTATGAATCTTAAAGAATCTATGTAAAGTCAATCATATACAGATCAACACAACCTACTTAACTTATTTATTATATTAAGCAGATTCCACAAACCGTATATGGTTTAATATGACCCACTTAATCCGCTTAAGATATTACGCGGATTACACGTGCCGTGTTTGTATCACCTGTCTAATTTTCGTGTTGACAAATTTGATACAATTATTAAATAGATCGTATTCGTGTTGATTCAAATCGTATCGCATGTTAGGCGAATCCCTTGTCAAACCCGACACACCAACCCGTTTTGACACCCACTAGAAACAACAAGGCAAACACAACCTTTGCTCATGCCCAAACACTCATGAAATATAATAATAAGATACTATACTTGAAAAAGAATGGAAGTACTTTTTTATTTGCAATTACATCATTGATCGCATTTGAGGGTATTATTGTTACAAAAGATCAAAATTATGGTAAAATTGATAGAAATGTTAAAATAGCGTAAAATTGCAAAAGTTTACAAAGTTTGGTGTATTCTAATATATTAGGCCTCTTGTAAAATCACCTACGGAGAATTGAAATGGTGGCACAAAATATAGCATTAAATAGTTGACTTAGCACCTAGAAATGCCCTATGTAAGCCACATAATAATAAGCAACTCTAATCAGGTCAACCAAAATACCTCCAAAAGAAATAATTGAATTAATACCAGTAAATTAGAAAAACTAAAGAAAGAAGATTTGAGGTACTTACCTCCTCGCGAAGAAGTCCCGGTACTAGAGCATATACCTCAAAGCAATCTTTCTGTAAACATAATTTTTAAATTCAGGTTAGAAATCATAGATATTTTCCTATTCCTTCCATTCAAACAGTGATGCAGGGCACTTACTGTTTTCTGTACATTGATCTTTACCCACTCAGCTGGAGGTCCAAGGTCAACCACCTCTACATCCAATCTAGTAAAAGCATCAATTTAAGACATTGAATCAACACAACTTTGCATAATAAAAATCAAGGAAGCATTTTCGGCTTAAATAAATATTTAATACCAGACCAACAAACTAGGCAAAAGGAAAAAAAAAAATCTTAACTGTGGTTTGGATGTTTTGGTGCGTGCAACTTTTACAGCATGTTCCATGAAGGATGGTTTCTTACGTTTAAGCAAACCTGAGTTATCACAAAAACTGGTGAAGCTGTTGCGCACAAAAATGATAATCAATCATCAATTAGAAAGTAATAGCCCCATTACTTACCAAGGCTTTTAAGCTGTTTTTCACGCTTTTGCAAAGATATAGAATTCTTATCCTACAAATACAAAAAATATGATTATGTAAACAAATATGTCATAGTTACAAGAACATGCATGAGAAAACAAATTAGAGAACAGCGCAAAACAGTAATTTCATCAGACCTTAATGATAGGGTCACTAACTTCTCCATTACCAAGAAGACGCTGCGAGTGCCAACCCTGCATAGCACGTGCTGCAGCATCTCTCCTTGCTCTACCCGATCCCGGTGTCTAATTATTTCCACAAACATATAGAACATTAGCAAAGGCAAGGATTAAGGGAAGGGATGAAGGTGGCAAAATCTATTGTTGAGAGATGTAAAGGAATCAACTTGTTAAAGTTAATAAATTTAAAACATCAAGGGAGCTACTTATGTATCTAAAATAGAAATCAAGGGAGAACCCACGACATTGTCATGTAACAAATCTAATTATTTCATCAAGATTTGGACAATGATCTAATTGTGCATCTAAAAAGATTCTAGAAACCATCAAGCTTTTGACATGTTTAGTTTCCATAACATTTCTTCAATACTATTTCAGTTTTCAACACAAATCAAATTGGAAGATTGGCTGCCAATTAAATGGAACCAAACAAGGATACACTGCCAAGAGAACTTTACAACATATGTCCATGAGCCTGTACAATTATGACTTCCTCTCTCCTGATAAAGTTATTACCAGTCTAACTCGGTTACTCAGTAAAGTAAAACATGTTGCCTGATAGCAAAGGCAGGAACGACAAAAGGTTCTGATCATAACATCTAGTCAAATATGTTAAGTTAGAAATTGACCTGATTCTCGACATTCATAGGCTCTGAGTTGGAAGCAAGGGGTACATTAAGCTCACCGCCACATGTTTTATGTCTTTCATAATCAAGAAGCGCCTGACAAATACAAATATAGTACATTTAATTTGTCAGACCCAATTTTAAGGCATGTTAGAAAAGGAAGCTAGCATGCATAAAATATTTGCAGAGCGTTGCAGCTAAAAGAGAATATCCAAAGGATAAATTTTCATGCTTTCGGGAAGAGTACTCAGAGTACAGGAAAGAAATAGGAAAGCAATCCAGTCTTGAACTTACAAATCTTATTTCTGATAATTCCAATCAACAAAACTATATCTTCTGCAGTTAGAAAGCAAAATAAAATTGACTTCCCCACTGCATCTGCATGGTCAACATGCAATCATGATGTCCATATAGAGAATTATAACTGATGGCAGATTTACCATGGTGGCAATGGGCGCAGCGGCCTGCAATGCCCCAAGGAAATCCTTGGGTATATTGACAAGGATCATAATATTACCCCCACTAAATTATCAATTTTGCTCCATTAAATAGTGTTAGTTGTCCCTTACACATTTAATTTTTAAATTATTTATTTTTTTATATTCAATTTGAAAATTAATATAAATTTATTTTTTAACTTCTACAGAATATTAGTGAAAAGTCAGAAAAAAAGATATAATTAACCACTAAATCTAGCCCATTTATTTATTTTAAATATAACTTTTTAAGCATACTATATAATTTTGTCAAAGTTATAAATATTCTTAATGTTTTAATATCATGTTTATATATATACACACATGTCCAGTGTGCCTTTATTTAGTTACGTGTGTGTATAAATGTATATCTATAGATTAATCGTACTGACCACATTTTCTGGATCTACCATGAACTCAAGCCCATAAACATGCACCCATACACAGTGACTCTTCTTCTTTCTTCACTTTTCCAGTTCTCTAAAATTATTTTCTCCCATTTTTCTAATGTGCTAAACACTTTACAATTACCTATTTTTCCTGCCTCTACTCAATTTTTTGTTTTGCCATTTTTCCACTTTTAATGGAGACCTCTTCAAGTGCCCCCATCTCTTTTGCCAAAGATTAAATTTCTAACTATCTTTACTCATTTTCTGCATAAGAAATTCCAAACAAATTATTTTCTAGCAACTCTTTTGTTTGATTCTTCAACTTAAATCTTTCTTTACTCACCTTACATTCTTATAAGAAATATGACTACAAATTTACAACTTAGTCTGAAGACAAGACACTGACCCAGTGTTTGAATCTAATATTAACATATATGTTGCATGTATGTACTTATGGCAAGTTCAAACTTACACAAAATGCAACATACATAAAGTGATAAACTGTGCAGGAACAACAAATAAAAAGCAAAACGATATGCAATTTGTTCACCCAGAATCACCTTCTCATAAAACCCTCGAAACGTCCATGAAACAGTAGTGCATGTTCTGCAGGGGTAAAAAAAAGATGGGCAAAAAAATGTCAAAAACATAGGCCAAAATTGTCAAAGCATCTAATATGTTAAACATGTAAAATTAATAGCTCCATTTTATTAGCAGTTACAACATGTCTCAAAGAATAACAATAATCACATAATGCAATTCTATGGAAACGAAGCTCAGTTGCTCCATTGTCTAAGTTTCCACAGCATATCTATAACTAATACTTCTTTGTTTTAAGCCTTTTAGGACAAAAAGATATCTGAATCTGTATAAATATAAACATATGAGTGTGCAGATATTGGGGAAGGGGATTGGTCATGGACTTATGAATTAATTAGAAAAAGATAAAATAAGCAATCGCTATAGTTGCCTTAAACTTTTGAGGATGTAGCATGCATCTTTATAACACATGTATATAAGCATATTATCGCCTTGTCCTAACTACTCTTTCGTTTTAGTCTCAGGGAACTACTACTACTTTGGTACTTCCAATGATTTCCTTTTTGTACATGTGTATGTGTGAATTGAATATAACAGCAAGTATATCAATAATATGACAACATTTATGGGTTTAACAGATTTTAAAGTAACCAGAACACATACTGTGCCTTACTTTGGAGGTTTGAAGGATTCTCCCACTTGCCGCCAAAGTTTGCATGAAGTCACCTAAACATCAACAGGGACCAGTTGTGAGAACATTATTGATTATACAAAGTCCAAATAAAGTAAAAGATTTCACATCACAAAAAAATTTCAAATATTTTTTAAGCAAACAATGCCAACTCGTTTTAACCTTTTCTTATATACCGAATTAGGAAATAGAAGTTAATCATTGTATTCCAAGTACTATGTGATATTTGAAGAAGTAAAAGAATTTCCAATTATAAATTTACATTTCAATTTTGATGAATATTTCTAACTTGCAAAGGCTGAAAATTGCTCTACTTGGTTCCTCTTAAGTGAGTATGGTCCACCCAATGCTTAGATGTCTTTAGAAAGTATTACTAAAATCTTCTAACCTATATGATTATAAAGAATGCCTAGCTTCCATGAAACTCGTATTCAGCCTCTGTGCATGTGTCTTTGCTGCCTAGATAATCATTAGAAAAGGTTTAACTTCTTCAACCTTTTACACATGATCGATGTGCACATGCGCACACATTTATATATGCATGCGTGTATTTGTTGTTCATTAAACACTTGGGATCAGCAAAATGCTCTGCTCTGGCTCCAACATAATCAAACTTGAAAAACCAAAACCAAGCACAAATAACAGCCTGGAAATTAATTAGATATGTGGGTGACATGGAAATATCAATTTGTGTCAGGGACAAGCAATGCATACCTTATCGTAGCCACCCAATCTCATAACAGCTCGCCACAACCTCATAACCAAAGCACGTATTATTAGTCCAAACTAGATTCAAATAAGATAACATTCAGAAGAAATAAACAAGTTCAAAAATGGTTAGGAACTTACTTCAGGCAATTTAATCCCTCTCCATAGAACTTAGGAGGCTTGAACTCCATGCTCCTCTCCCTAAAGAAATTTTCAAGCTCCATCATAAATGCACATTGCTCCTCCTCAGTTCCAGTCTCATCACCATCATGATCATCATCCAAAAGAAATGTGTTCTTTGAGCTTGAGGTGCCATTACTTTTGAGCGTAGCCTCCTCTGCTTTATTCTTTGCATTCTTCAATTCTCTCTTATTCTCAAGTTCAGTTTTGATAATTGAAGATACTGCATGAGGTGTAGTAGGTTCATCCTCTTTAGGATGGGTGCCATCATGATGGCCAGATTTATTTTCTGGTACTTCAGAAGGTTCAGTTTTGGCATCTGCAGCAGGTTTAGCAGTTTCAAGATGACAGATTGAATTGGCAGTGCCATCAATACCGCATGTTTTAGATTTACAATCAGAAAATTCATTGGCTGTAGTTCTTTTCTCTATAGTAGGTTCAGTTTCAGGCTTGAGTAAACTTTTTTTGTCATCTACAGGAGCTGGGGAAGAAGAACCTTGTGGGGATTCATGCAGACTTGATTCCAACTCTACACTCACATCATTGGTCGATGCTTCAGTCCCCTGTTGTTTTGGAATGGACTTCAAGTTCACATCTTGACTGTTAGGGGCCGCCAATGGTTTTTCAGAAATGGTCTTCAACCCCATATCGTCTTCATTGGGGACTGCTTCAGTCTGAGGTTTTTGAGTATGGTTCCTCAACTCTCCCATGCCATCATTTGCCATTGCCTCAGTTTGGGCAACATTGTTATCACTTGTAACTAACTCAGTCTGAGGTTGCTGAGGATTAGTCTCAAAGTTATTAGTGGGGACAACCGCAGTCTGAGATTTTTGTTGCGGACTAGACTGCAACTCTGAGCGGTTATCAATGGAGGGGGTCTCACGGTGAGATTTTTGGAGGCTGGACTTCAACTCCACATCATCAACATGGGCAGCTGCAGATGGAAGAGTAACATTTTCAGAGGGTTTTTTTTCATCCTGGTCCATGGGGACAAGGTGGGGTGGAGACCCTTCGTCAAGATGTTCAATAGCTGGGACTAACTGTGCTTCAATTGGCATGTCAGGGCCTGGAGGATGGGGCAGTGATAGTTCTGATTCATCCTCATTTTCTTTGGCATTGTCCATCTCTAACTATAACAAACAGCAATAAAATGGATTGGAAAAAAACAGTAAAATTGCAGACTTAAAAGATGGATAAATAATGGAGCTAAAAGAGCACAATTTCTTATAAGGTTTAGGATTGTTCAATCAAACAACACATTACCCCGGGATCATGCTGTGTGGTTTTTATTGCTTCAGTCAAAAACCCTAAAAATGTTCTGTATTTTTGAATAACAAAGAGCTAAAAAAATAAAATGCAGAAATGTTGCAATGGTGGGAATTGCGAATTTATATCAGATAGCTTTAATTGGGAAAGAAACGTATCTTAAACAAAATTGAAAAGAAAGGAAAGAGAAAGAGAAACCTTACCTGCAACAAAAAGGAAAGAGACGCAAGCGAGAGAGAAAGTTGCCTTGAATGAATATATTATGAAAATTTTAATATGAACCCTAATAACATAACATAAGGCACCTCCTCCTCTCTGATTCTCCCTCCCAATCCCAAATTATCTGCTGCTCTTCCCCTGCTCTGTTCAATCGCTGATTTCCTTTTCTTTTTTTGTACATAAACGATATTATAAATTAATAATCGCTGATTTCCTCTGCTCTGAAACGGAGCACCGTTGTTGTCTGCCGAATTGCCATTTGCCTTCATAAGAGAAAAACGACGACACACGTTAATTTCTCATGGACTCACTAAAACGACGTCGGAAGAATCCCCGGTAATGGAATTTGCAAGGCCCGGCCTCATCCTTTGAGTAATATCCCAGCCAGCGGGCTTATGTTTCGGCATTTCATTTTATCTTCATTCTTTGTAAGATACAACTAAGTGGAATTTGAAAAAGCCCAGTGCTTTATGGGTGGCTACTTTTTTTTAACTTATAAATCAATCTAAAAATAAATAGTTAAATATTTAGCAAAACAACTTAAAAAATATATTTAAATGGTTTAAGGCTATGTTCGATAACAGCTGTTTAAGTAATTTTTATAATATTTTTTATAGTGTTCGATAATATAGCGAGATTAGCAAATATAACATTTAACCCTTAGCGTTTTATCTAATAAAAAAGCTACACACTAAATAGTTACATGCTACTAAAATAACTAATTTTGATACGATAGAAACTTTTGGTTAAATTAAATCAAATGAGTGGATACCAACTTCATCTGATACTTCCCTAGACCCATGCTTAATTTGCACACCCAGTTTCTGAATATAGAAAGAAGTTGGATTGCCTGTGCACAGCAATCCAGTCTTTATGTGATTTTTGTAAGATTTCAACCGAGTAGCAACTCTTTCTCTAAGTGGTGTGGCCTTTTAAGTCCACTTCGTCTTCTCTCGAGGCTTGTTGGCTTTAAAACAGTGTATGATCATTTTCCTAAATCAGAAGTCCACACACATGCTAGCCAGTATAAGATGCTGGAAATATTAACCTCCCTCACCTCACCTATTGGAGCTTCATTCCCTAGCTCGTTCAGGCAACTCAAGTCAAAACCCATCAGTCTTAAACTCTTCAACCTGAGTTTAGGATGCAGTAAAATCTTAGTTTCTGCATCTCGCATACAGTGCCTTAGCCATCTTTTATGCTAACATCTTCAATGGGATTAAGATCGGTAGCCTGCGTTGCGGCTTCCATTTGTTAACCTGGAACATTAGTCTCCCTCTTTTCAAGGTATTACAAAATTCATGAATCATTATCTTTACACTGTTAAAATGCAATAAACATCTGAACTCTTCCTGTGCATGTCCAAGTCCAACAGAACAAAAAGATATTGCCCATAACTACCTTGTAAAATGTAATAATGGAAAACCAAAAAAAAAAAAGACAGACAACGGGGACTGCAAGGGGAACTGCATCCTAAGAAATATGCCTTCTTTATATCTAATCATAAACTTTGCCAAAGTTGTCTTTCTCCTTGGAAATGCATCCAAGAAAAAACAAACAAGCGACCTTTTGATTTGAAATTGCATATCAAAAGCGAACATTTTATCACAATCGATCTGTATGAGAACAGAGAGAAAATATTTTACATTTACGGCCAGCTAGAAAAGGAATTACTTGAAGCAACAAATAATTAACACACAACAAAATCATAAAGAGAATAATTCTACAACTCAAAGATATGCTGATTTTCCTATATTATAAACAGCTAATGTCCTTATGTTGCAGCTACCATCGATGCCAGGTCCAACTCTTCATCAGAATCGATCACGTCTTCATAGTCATAATAAGCATTCACCTGTAACGATTAAAAGAAAGAAAGCATGCTTAAGCGGAAATTTAAAAGTAAAAAATAAAAAGCCTCTAGTACCATGGTAATCAAAGGAAGTGTCATGGAAATTACTAAAATACAAATTCATTGCTTATTTTTGTTAGTTGAAAATAAAGTCCATACCTCTGGTCTAGGAGTAATTGCTTCAAAACTATGGAACTGTGGATCGTCAAAACCAGGGGGTTTTAAAACTATGTAAGCCCCCTTATTTTTGTATCTCTCCTCTGTTGCCTGTGTATCAAACAAAATAATTTGTTGGAACAATTAATTAAGTCATCAAAGTGGAAAATAAAGTAATGCATACAATTTTACGAATCAATTAGTTTCATTTGTCAACACCTTTCTTGTTACTCAACCGACCAATGTAGATACACTAGGAACTTATTTCATGTTTGTCATTACTTAAATCTCAGAAAATAAAAAATACATGTAGCTTATTCTTAAGAAAAAAAAACAAATTATAGTGATAAGCTAACAGTTAGACTTGAGTTAAAAACATTTCAATAGCAACTATCACTCAAGGAAGAAGTATCACATGTCCAACCAAAACCAATATTCTACATCACAAAGTATCCTCGTGTTTCTATCATCAACACTTCAGAAAAATATTTAAAAAGATGGCTCTTGTAGAGCTTGAACAAATGGCTGCCATCTCGAATAATGGCTTTAGCCTAACCATTTGCCTACAATCTCATCCATGCTGAGCCAAATTGAGCATATCCTTTCTGAGGAAGTAATAGTTTCTTTCATAAGAGTTATTACCAATAAAACTTAACCAAAGTCCAACCTTTCATGGAACTCCCGATCCCCGTACCACTCATTGTTTTCTCTTGTTTTCTATGCAACCAATATAATAGTTGAAGTATAATGGAATAAGTTGATACAGGACAAATTTGATAAACTTGTCTCTGTGTATGTGTGAAGTAGCCTAGGACTTAACAACGAATAACAGATTTAAAATGCTAATTGTTCAGAAAAAGTTGGTTTTGTGGATTGATTGCGGTCTGGTTTGGTTGACATTTGATGGTCGTTTAGTGGCAAGTAACACATGTAGATTGCTGGTTTTGAATTGAAAATTTTGCATAAAAAACATAGTTCAAGGTTTTAAATTTTTTCTGAAAGCTAGTCAATGGGAAAACTTCAGGATCCAATTCCCAACATGGCATGAAAAGTTATAATGGAGTGTGATTAGATGTCAATAAAGGAAGAATGGGAAGCATGTTTGGGATGCTCTGAACACTCAAGGGAAGAAAAAGGAGGAAGAAGAATAAATAGACAATCAAAAGAAGATGATAGAAGAAGAGAGAAATCTAACTGGCTCACGAGCCCCTTAAACTAGGACTAAATACTCAATATTTCATCAGCAAAGTGTAAAAAATTCTTAGATCATAACAGAAGTAAACCTAAAGCTCTTCAGAACTTGCATGCAATTCCAAGATCAACCTATTAAATGATAAAAGGAACTCGAAATTTCTTTTCCCTTAGCTGCATCATAGATATTAAAGCATCTAAGAAAGGACTTTGCAAAAGAAGGTTAAAGGCTAAAAACGAACTTGCAGGTAATTTTCCTAAGAAAACATAGTAGAGTTCTCCCAATTTAAATCGGGTTTTGTAAGTCATTCCTAAGCCCACCCCAAAACACCCAAGAAATGTCAGCCAGAATAGAAATTTCAATTAGACATAAAATATCCTCCATAAAGAGTGATTGAAACAAAGTGGAGAGTCACTGAAACCAAAATTACTCTTAATTCTTCCCATACCATAGTTACTTTGGCTCTTCATTTTACCCAAAAAGCTCATTCAGACAAGGGTTCTGTTACTGTACGATGAGCAGTGGCAGTCTACAATTCACATCAATAAGGTATCAATGAAATTTTGGAAAATAGCCAATTCTAACCCTAGATACAGTCATAAAGAAAACGGAAACTTATTTAAATGTATTATAATGGAAACATAATCATCAAACAGTTTTAAGTTGTGTGTGTTACATTAGCTAGTGATAAACTATATGTACACGACATACGCCTTACTTCGGGCACGAAGGCTGGCCTTAAACACTGAAAGGCAGGTACATTCATGGGGGGAGAGCTTTTGGGCTTAGGCGCAAGGCGCAGAAAAGGCACCCCTTTTTTAATTTTCTTCCCTGCACAGTCAGCTAGGGTTTTCCATTTATGATTATATGATCTAGCCGCCTCCGCTCTTTGTATTATGTGTTTACATCAAAAAAATAATACTCGCTCTGTCCCAAAGAGATAGTCCATCTTTCCTTTTTGGTTTGTCCCAAAATATAATCCACTTTCCTTTTTTGCATTATAGATAACCCTTAAATAGTCCATTATACTCTTATTAAATTTTATCTTATTTTCAACAACCCTCACTAATTCTTACTTATTATTGCAATATAATAATTGCTCATGTGCTATTTAAGATGGACATAATAGAAAAGTTATATGAATAAAGTCATTTAACTATAATAATTGCTACTTTCTTAATCCATGTGGAAATAGAAAGTTAGAAAGTGGATTATCTTTTTAGGACGGAGGGAGTAATAATAACAGAAGAAAAAGAAGAAAAATTAACGGATTCTCTCTTTCAGCCATCCAAACTCAGGTATGTACCTCTCTCTTTCAATCTCTCTTATTAAGGGGTTATGCTGCCAATTTTTTTTCTGATTTTGTTAGGATTTCGGTCATAAAAACCCTAACAAGTGTGTTTGGATACTTAGAAAAGGGTAGAAAATTAGAGAAAAGAAAGAGCAAAGAACAAAGAGAGAATTACGGAATATAGGGAAAGTAAAGAAGAAAGAGCTACACAACTTTTTACTTTCTTCTCAATAATATCTGTACATCCCATTCTCCAGCTAATGTAGTTACAATCATATTCAAAACAGATTCAAGAATCACAATTAAATCCTAAACTCATAATATTTTTACAATCAATCAAAATTAAAATTTATTATCTTTCCAATTATATCATTATATGTCTTATGTAAGGAGAAGTTTTTCAATTTTTTGAAGTTATAATTATTTTTTTATTTTTGTGCCTCACCACACTCGGGCGAGCACCTAGGCCCAGTGTCAAACCTTTTACACACAATTGAAATACAACCCAACGCATAAAGTCCTCGTAAAGCACCAAGTCAAAGGATATAAAAGTTTTATCTTTCCCATATAAAAGGTTAAAAAGGATGCAAAAGTTGTATAAAAGGTAAAGAACATTCAGATGAAATGATAAAAGAGTGCAGAATAAAGAAGAAGGATTGCAAAGAAACCTGAAATTGTGGATAGTCTGGAGCACTAAATACAGTTATTAGCTTTCCTGACTCGACAACATGATCAATGGTGTAACCTTCATCCATTCCTGAAAGACCAGAACGCTTTTCTCTGGCATCAGGACCTTCATGTGATCTGATTATTAGCTAAGGCAACAACAACAAACCATGATTCTGCTATCAGTGTTGAAACCGTAAACACAGCTTATGCACAACATTAGTCACTGAAACATAAATATCTACCTATATATATATATATATATATATATATATATACCCAAATTACAGAAACAGATCCATTTTTCTCAAATCTGCTTCGTTAAAGACCGACAAGTGCTTCCAAAGTAACTACTCAACATAGGCAATAAAATGTTAACCTAACAGGCATAGTGAATGATAAATGCAGGATAAAATAAAGCCATGTATCCTTCTAAACTACCAGATCAGCATCATGCAATAACTGCTGTTTTATCACAATACAAATTAGGAATTAACAGGTCATGGATATTCACAAAACGTTTTTGTTAGAGAATCTAGTTAATTATTTAGAGAAACCAGTAAATAACCAAAATTGTCCAAGAGCATGAGAAAATTGAGAGAAATTAGAATACAAATACATCATTCCAAAAGAAAATTCAAATCTGGCACAACCTTTAGCTGGAACTTTTTCAAAAATTCTTCAGTGCAATCTGGTCCCCACAATAGACCAATGCCTCTCTCTTTATTCGGTGAAAGTCCAGGTTTCATTGTTGGATCAGACCATAAAACATCACCGGGAATCAGGTTCGAACCTTCCCATGGAGGGTCAAGAACTGATCTTCGAGCTTTAGACAATTCCTCAAAAGAACCAAGAGATAAAGGGATCGTCTCAGGATTAATAATTATTCTTCGATTCTTCTTTCCTTTTGATCTCTTTGATGGGGTAATGGAGACACTGCGGAAAAGCCCTCCATGAGCTGTATATACATGGCCAGCAATAATAGAGGCCAAGGGAAGCCCTTCAAAGCATCCCAAACACTTCCTATACACATGCTTACCTTTATCATCATATTTTGCCAAAACTTCCTTCTCGAAGCCATAAACAGATGTGCAATACTTGGATTCGTGATTGCCACGGAGGAGATACACCCTTTGTGGCAAAAAGACCTGACCGAAACATCATCTCATATAATTCATTTGATTACCAAGAAAAGAAAACGTCAAATTTTTAAGCTCAAATAAGCATTTAGTATCTTGAAGGCCAAAATTGTCAGATAAGAAAGCATACATTAATAAAGAACAAGAGTTCACAAAGAATCAAGTTAATTAACAGATTCAATTAAATTTGACATCAAATGGTTGATTGAACAAAGTCGGAGCATTACCACAGAGCCCTGGTATGATCCATAAAATATACATGAATTCAATGTTTTCATCCAAAAAGGTGATTCCAGTTTCTTAATATTGTCTAAGTGTTAGTATAGGTTTCTATTATTTGTACTCTCAATGTAACTCCTATAACTACCAACTTATTCCTTGTAAAATCTTGTAATAAATAGTGAAATGCAATAAAAGTATCTATCGAGAGGAAACTTTATTTCTAAAAACTAGTAAGATTTTCGTTGTAAGTGCAAAGAATGGCTTAAGATAATTTGTCATTCAATATCTAATTGGATAAAAAAATTGAAGTGGCACTTTAATATGCAGAATAAAGAAAGATTAAAAAAAAATAACAAAGCTGCATGACATATAGTTGACAAAAAAAAAAATGCTTCAATGCATTTCATAGCATTTCTTAAAAATGTCTTCTTTTTATATCTTTTGATGAATTAAAATAACAAACAGATCGTTTCTTTTCTACACATTAATTTTGAATGTCATTACAGTATTTACTAGTTTAACTATCAAGCTCCTCGCCTAGCATCCCATATTATTCTTGCTTGCATTAAATATGATGCAGTTACTGGATTCGTATACTTGTATAAAAAAAAAGAGTTCAGAAACTTCTTTTCTATGTGTAGAGAAGCAGAGTTGAACGTGATAAGAGTTACCTTCCAAGCTAACAAGAGCGAGAAGGTTTCGAGACCCCAAGCACCACGGTCAACATAATCGCCATTGAAGACAAAGAAGCGATTATCACAAGGAAATCCGGCATTCTGGAAGAGAAAAAGAAGGTCGTGGAGTTGGCCATGAACGTCTCCTACAACAACAACGGTGGAATCAGGAACAGAGCAGCAATCCTCGATTCTTACACAATTGGGTTCCTTGTGAAGGATCTTTGAAGCAGTAAGTACGAGAGAATCAAAGACTGAAACGGGCAAAACGGAGGGGAAATCCGAAGGAGACAGATTTCTAGAAGACCAGTCTAAGGCAGAGGTGAAATTTTGAATCCAATCGAGAGTGAGATTGCCATCGGGAGGCCATGAAAGAGGAATCTCAATCGGCGGCGCTGATGAAGATTTGGTGGCGACGGGTATAGCGGCTTCATTGGCTGCGATTGATTTTGGATCTGATGAGGAACCAGATTGAGATGGTGAAGAATCTGATGACATGTAAGAATATAATCTCTTTTCTTTTTTCTTATTCAGAAATTCAAAGAATTTTCTTTATAAATAAAAGAAATAACAAACTATGCAGTAGGGAAGAGTGAGTCAGCCTCCTATTTGTATTGAGCAAGCTTAACTCTGCCAGTGCCTGGCTAAGCTTACAGTCGCATAAATTCACAATTAACACTTACCTGCATTAATTAGGTTGAAACAAATTTGAGTGTCTGAAAAAGAAAGTTTTGTTTTTTATATATTATTCATATAATTAATATTTTTTAAACAAATGAAAATAATTAAATTTGAGATCTAAACCATCCACACCCTGCAAATGCTAATGGGATAGGAATTCTTCATCAAATATTTGAGATAGAATAAAAATTTCCATTGAAACGAACCAAATTGTTTAAGGTTTTTGCATTTAGAAAGCAATTAATGCTATTAAATTATAATACAAAGTTTATTAATTTAATTGAATTACCAATTATCTTATCTCACGTTATGGATTTATATTTATAGACAAAAAAATTATTCTAAAATGATTTATATTTTCGCGCACAAATGAGTATCATATATAAATACTTCCATTGTTTTATGCATTGGAATGCGGTGGTTCTTTATGCAGATATGAGCTGTTCGTTCTCTGCTCATGCTATTCTTGTTTTGTCTGGCTCAGTGGATTTAGCTAATAAAGACCTGCTTTGTCACTGGGGTTTATAATCGTGATGTTGACAGCCGGATTAAACCTCTGCATGTATGGGTCAAGGTTAATGTCAATGGTGCTGTTACTTTTGTTTCTAAACGCAGTGCAGTTGGTGAACTTATTAGAGACGACATGAGTTTTTGGAGAGGGGGATTTTCTGTTGCAGTTGAATTATGGGCCATTTGGTATGGTCTTCATCTTGCCTAGACTAATGGCTTTCAGTCTTTGGAACATTTGGTATGGGCCATTTGGAATGGTAATTTTCAGTCTTTGGTCTGGAACATCAAACAATTCTAAACCAGGATTGGGACATCATTATCTCTCACTGTATCCGGAAAACGAATAACTGTGCTGATTTTTTAGCCAAAGTTGGTCTGGAAAGGCACTCTCTCTATTCCTTTTCTAGGTTACCAGATTTTCTTGTTCGTTTTGGTAGCTGCTCAGCAATGATATGTAGTTAAGCTTTGCTTCCTTTTTTTATAAGAAAAAAGAAAAAAACAATCAAAAGATTTAGAGTAAAATGATACGTTATAATTTGACTTTCTTAATTTTTTATATTAAGTTAGGTTGATTAAGAAAAAATTTAAAAAATTTTGATGGCAAAACCTTATAGCGTAACATGTACGTAATCCGCAATTTAAATAGCGTAATTTTAAAAGTTAACGTATTTACTAATATATTTAATTGAATCCTAGGGACTACATAGTAATTACCCTTTTAATTATTGTTGAAATTAGTAATTAGTTCATGTCATAATAACTAATTTTATCAGTAAACTAAATTTATTTTTATTAAATATTCAGAGAAAAACTTTACATAATCTAGCACTAACCTGTTATTTAGAAAGGAGAGAAGAAAAAAAAATTGAAAGAAAGAAAATCACAAGGAATTGTCAACTTTCTTTCTATAGTTATTTTTTATATTTATATTTTTAACTTAAAATCCAATTTTCTTCTTTTAATACTATGAATTTTAATAAATAAAATATTCTAGTTCGACTCTTCAAATATATACTTGAACTTAAGCTTAATTTGAACTTGAACTCGGTTTGTTTACACTTTATGGTTAAAAAAATTTATTTGGGTTTTCAAGTTATTAAGCTTATGAAACTAAGTCCAACAAGTTTTATTTTTTAAAACTGAACCTCGAAAGCTCAGAAATGATCTGATTCATTTACGGACTTAGAATTATCTGAGCGGTAAGCACATGTGAAGGTCTATGATAAAGACAGCAGGCACAATATAATAAAGCCGACAGACACATTAATTAACCTTGATTAAGAGTTAATTTTAAAATAAAAAAGGTGGGTTATTGATAATCCTCCTCAGCCACAAATTTAAAACTTAAAACAGTGTCAATTAACCAAACCAAGGACTTGATGAGAAGCAGCTAATTTGTCTTTCTCTTCAATCTTTTCGTGTCACCCAAATCAATGGCATTTCTACCAAATCCAAAGACACTGCTACCCAAACATACTGCACCCAGTTACCTTCTTTTACTACATTAACCATCAATAATAATAATAATTGATATTAGGAATTTTTCTATTAACCATAAATCTAAAATAAGATGAGTCAACACGAAAGTGACAATATTATTATAAAATTTTTGTCATTGATGCTCTAATACCGACAATGTTATCATCTAATGGATTGATTAAAAATAAAAACTGTAGAGCGTAATAGACTCAAATTGAAATAAAAGAACTCAATTGATTAAAGCGGCAAAGTTTAGAAGGCAAAATGTGATTTTCACTCGCTAAAGGGAAAACGAATCATAATTTATTTTTATTCCAAAAGAAAAGGTCACAAAAATAAACAATCAAGTAGTGAATTTGGTAAGATTTGTCTCAACATAAACTTTTCAACTTAAAATATAACTAATACTAGCTAGCAAGTCAAGGCATCGAAAAATCAATGTTGAAACTTCAATTTGCATTTGCATCGCCTGATTTTATGGCAAGAATCCAACTCTGCATCTCAAAATTTAATTATTCATCCAATATAGCTTGATCTAGTAGTTAAGCGAACTAAGTTTCACGCTGATAATCATTAGATTAAGGATATGTTCGGTAAAATTAACTGTCTGTTTCGGTAGTTCTTAGCTGTTTTAGTAACGTTTAATTGTTAACTGTTTGAATAACTTTTCATAAAATGTTAAAAGTTAAACATTTAGCTGTTTGAGTATCTTTACATAAAATGCTAAAAATTAAATGTTATATAGGTTAACTTTTTATAAAATGTTAAAACTAGTTCAAACACTATGTTACCGAATACTATAAAAAATAACGTTTAAAAAACTGTTGCCGAAAATAGGCTAAGTATTGAAATCAGTATTTTTAAAAAGATTTTAAATATAATCGCTCCCGATGGAAAAGGAATTAGTCTTCCATTCAACCATTAAATGAAAGTGTTTAGATTTTCTTAGGAAAAATTATTCAAAGAGCGAAGAAAATTAACAATTTAGAAAAAAAGAAAAAAAGAAAAATCCAAGCATATGCAAAACAGAAAGGATAACTATTACTAATATATGTCCAATGTATGGATAAAAATGTATTTCGTCTTCCGTTTTCAAACTTGTCTAAAACATTAAAAAAAAAAAAAAAAAAGAAAGAAAAAGAAAAATACAAACGTTGAAATCAAAAGTCAAGCTATGGGTAAATCAAGTCTGAATGCTCCATTTTTTATTCCACTGAAAATTCAATGGTTACAGCTTAGGAGCTGTTGTAATATCAGCCATATTTGACGATATTAAGAAAAATTAATTATTTTAATTAAAAATGTAGAATTTCATGTATATTTTCCAATTATACATTTACTTTAATATGAGATATATTTATCAATTTATTATTCACGTTATGCATCAATCAAGATTAATTAATTATTTAAGGTTGGTTAATATGCACTGAAAATGACTAAACTTAATAAAAACTCGCATTTTCAATTTTCAAAATGATTCCATAAATAACGCTCTCTCTGTTTCACTTTAATAGCAATGAATAAACATTTTATCTTGTTCACTTATTTAAGATTTTGAGACTATATTTTTTTTTTCCAATTTTACCCATATTTATTAGATGTCATTTATTTATATACTTACATTTAAGAAGGGCAATTTTGATATTCTACTATATATTTTTAGAAAATCAATAAATTTCAATCATTTTCTTAATCCTGGTGAAAAGATCTAATGATACTATTAAAATGTAACGGAGGGAGTAACATTAGAAAATTAAGAGTAATTGAAAAAATAAGAAAGTTATTTTTAACAAGTAACATTAAATATAGGTACAATAAAGATTTACGTAGTAACTAGCTTTTTAAAAATAATATGTCTCCAAACAAGAAAGGAGAGTGTGCTTATCATTGAGGACTGAGAGAGTATTAATAATGCAAGGTACCCTACTAGTAAAAGTAAAATAATAAATATCTCAATAACATTGATATAAATTTTATCTGTAACGATGAGAACACAAATTTATTTCTCGAGAAACTTATTTATTGGAAAGACTAAAATTTTATACATTTTACGGCTATATATATATATATATATATATATATGGATCTACAATAGGAATGAAAGTAAAGCATATACTTACAAATTTTGAATTACTCGCATCGGCATTTATTTAAAATTTTACTATTTATAATCGTTCCAAAATCATTTAAAGTACCCTTTGAAATGGATAAGTGCCTACAAGTATCTAAACTTAAACTTATTTAAAACATTTTTTTTTTTTTACTAGTAATCGGTAGAGTACATGCAAATACTCATGACCAAACCCATTAAACGTAGCACGTACGATATATCCATATATTATTCATGCTCATCACTGAGTAAATAAATTTTATTACTCGTATCCACTTTAAATTCTTTCGTAACTACTCGTACACTTGTTAAACGGGTCAAGTGAATACATAATCTCCTCTAATTCCATCCCTAATACAGTGCACCAACTCTTTTAATAAGAGTAGCTGACCAACAAATATGTCATACCCTATTCAGTTATTTCTACTTCCTTGTTTTGGTACTCCTATATTCTTCATTCTCCACTATAAAAAGCTCAAACACATTGTTTAATTCAGCAAGTACAACAACATAATACAACTAACTAACAGGAAAACATTAAAAAAAGAACATAAACTAATAGTAATCAAGGCAAAAATACGAACATATCGATGACTAATAAGAAAACATTAAAAAAAGAACATAAACTAATAGTAATCTAAGCAAAAATACGAACATATCGATCTCTAAATTTCAATGACTCGACTAATTCAGATTCGCGCCCGATGTATCTGGAACCTTTCCAAATGTTGAAAGGGAATCGTAATCAGGGTGTATACATATGTGTAATGGAATACAGAAAATGCCCACCACACGGTTCCCCATGAAAAAGGAAACCCACTCTACCAGAAAAAGACATTTCACAAGTCAAGCTTTGTTCGACTAACGAATTTTTGCCCCTTAATTTTTAAACAATACCAATATATTTATCTACTCTAATTATTTATTTATTTATTATTTAATTAACAATATGATAAATATTTATTGTGAGTTGTTCTTCCTGGAATCACTCTTTTGATTAACATTTTGTCCTTTATTACAACCTACTTTAATTCAGTCACCTAATTTGAAAACACATACTTAGCATTTCTTTTCTTTGTCTCCTGTGGCCCTACCATTTTTAGTTAATTAATACTAATCACTAATCAATCCCAAATAATTATATATCTAATAGAACTAATTTAAATTAATAAAAATATGATTGATCGAAATGATTTGAAATTGAAACCTCTCACTCCTTATATTAACGAGAAGAATACCCAAATTGATTAGCTTATAAAGATTTTTTAAACACACACGTAATTTACGTGGAAAAATAATCTTATAATATGTTGAAATAAAAAAATAATTAGCAATAATCTAATCATGTCGCCTTAAGCATATCTATGATCTAACGTCCCCAATGAGACCGTCCAAAGTCTAAAATAGCACAAAATTAAATTCCAAATTTCTTTCTCAATTTCCACCTTCCTCTTTAAAATCATTAGCTCACCTTCCAAAAAGTCATTGTTCAACCCTGTTTATTTATTTATTATATATATAAGCAAAGAAGAGACACAGAAGGCCAGTTTTTAAAATTTTGCAGAAGAATGATTCATGCTATGGGGTATTACACCAAGATTGGAAGGAGAAGCCATGGAAGTTGCAGCAGCAGCAGCAGAGGGTTTAGACTAAACTCAAAAAGATTTTCGGTTCAAAGGCTACGTGCAAGATTCTTCTGCTTGTTCAAGCTTTTGAGTAGATGGAAATCTTCATATGGACAAGCTGTACAATCTTTAAAGAGAAATATGAGCAGAAGTAGTCATGGTATTAAGAGAAATAGCAGCACCAACAGCCGGAGAAGTTTAGTTGTGGAAGTTTCCGGCGACTGTAGAATGAGAACGTTTCGGCGGTCCAATTCTTTCTATTCTGAAGCCATTGCTGATTGCTTGGAGTTTATCAAGAGGTCTTCTCTTTCTATGGAACAGAAACAAGTCTGCCCAAGATAGGCTATCTCTCTCTCTCTCTCTCTCTCTCTCTCTCTCTCTCTCTCTCTATATATATATATATATATATATATATAAAGAGTTTGTCTCTGTTTCTTTTTGTGTTTTAATTAATTAATTTGTTGTTTTAGTATTTAGTTCTTTACCCAATATCCTTGAAGAGTGCTTGCAGACATCTTCTTTTCTGCTATTTCTCTGTATATATATGTCAACGGTCATGCATGATTTTCTTTAAAAAGAAACTGAGACTATAAGTTTTATGAGAAGTTAACTCTTTTTGTGCATATATTCGTGAAATTTTCAGTTATTGCTAGTGCGTTTTTGGTTAATTTTTAGAATTCAATCAAAATAGTTTGTAATACTATTAATTAAAGAAAAACTTCTAGCTCTGGACGTTTCTTCATTTTGTCCATTTATGGATATAAAATATTCGTTTTTTCGTGTAAAATTATATTTTAAATGTCGTTTTTTCCGTATCATTTTCGTGTTTTTACTTTTTTCATCATTTTTGCAATGAGTTTGAGGTGATGGTGTTATTGGGTTTTGTGAATTAATATCTTGGGGAAGGTTTACAGTAGGTATGAAAGGAAGATCCTAAGGCTTTGATTACCACCTAACCCATTGCCATTATTTGACTAATACAAAAGTTCTACAAAAAGAAAAAGGAAAGAGATGGTCAAGACTAAAAAGCAAAGCTTTTGTTGAAATTTAGAATGGGATTGCAATTATACAAGTATAAGTCTTGGAGCTTTATTAAAAGCTGATAAGTTAAATATGTGTATATATATGCCTTAATGATGATTGCCCATCTTTTAATTATTCTACTGCCAGAAAAGAAAGAGGAATCTCCAACTCTTATCACCACTAATCGTGTTGATGCATGCACTAATCGTAGCCTTTTGCTAATCCATTTCAAAGTGACTGTTGGGCTAGTTAATCATCTGAAACTTGGGCTTTTCTTGTTGGTGGGTGTTCCAGACTCCAAAAGATGCAAGTTTGGATACTTGCATGCAAAGCCCAAAATTACTTGATCTTTCCATCGCGGCTCTTTTCGACAAAAACAGCTGTTAGTTGTTTTAATAGCATTTAACTGTTAATTATTTAATATTTAAATATTAAGCTCCAACTATCGTCAATCTAAATTAAAATAAAATTGGCAAGGACAACCAATCAATCAATCAAATTGCACAGATTTTGAAAATAGTTAGATTATTTTTTGAAAGTACATTAATAGAGAATCTTTCTCTGATTAGAGGAAAAGATTTTGCTTCTTATAGATGCAAATTAGTTAAACTAATCAAAACTTATGAAAAATTATATACAAAGTCATTTTTAAGACTGAGATTGCAAGTTGGAATATCATTTGGAGTCTAATCAATAAAGAAATAGTGTTCCCACTTTGCCTACAATGAAAGTCATTTTTCAAATTTATTATTTTAATTTTTTTTTATAAAAAAAAAAAGAAAAAGCAACTTGTTGATGTTATAAGAAAGCCTCCATGACTTAATGCAGCTGTTCAACTAAAAAACTAATTGGACCAGCATTTTGGAATTTGTGCAAAAATGTTTGAATTATGTTAAAATTTATTTGATTGGTACATCTTAAGCAAAATTGACATTCAAACAATTATTTTGAAAACAACTGATTGAAAAACTAGGAAGTGATTTGAATTTGAAAATTCCATTTATCTTCTTATTATCTTTTGTGATTTATGAGGCTATCAAAATTTTTATTTCTAATATTATGTACAACAAACCAATTTATTTTGAAAATAATATATTAAGATTTTATTAATATTTCAAATCAATACAAATAATATAAGGAGGACATGACTCTTATCATAAAGGCTATATATAAAATAAAAAATATTATAACTAAAATAATTATTGTTCGTTAATCTAATAAGAAATCATAATAAAAATTGAAAGAAAGCAATTAATATAATTTTAAGCAAACTTTAAATATAATAATTAAAAATTAACTAAATATTATTATGAGGGCTTTATTATGTATATTCTCAAAGGAGCTTCACACGTCGAATGCAGTTAAAAAATAAATAAATTATGTCATGACATGGGATAAAAGGATGACATTCTAGAAAATTGCTATTATTTCTTATTCACAAGAGACGATTTATTCACTTATAAAGGATTTTATAGTATGCAAAACTAGTGAGATTAAACAGCCCTGCGTCACCGTTAAACACCCACCGTTCAAAATTTATCTCTCTTTTCTCTTTAGGTTTTTAATCCTAGTTTTAGTTCGGAACTGCCGCTGTTTATCAACGGTAACTCCCTACCTCCTATTTTTTTACTATCTCTTTCCCTGCACTTTTTTTTTTTTTGTTTTAATCTTCTTTTACTTTAATAAATTCAGATTTGTTTTTCCTATAACAGATTTGTCTTTTTGTTCTGTTACGGTTGATTGTCTCCATATTTGAAGTTTTTTTGTCCATTCTTTGTAAGTGTTTATTATTAAATAAAACTATGATATTTAATTTTATTTGGTTGGAGACATTAGATCTTGATTTGCAGATGTGAATATTCGATCGGTTTAGCATGGTAGTGCGACATATTTCTCTGTTGACGCTATTGATGCATAGCGGCGAAAACTTTTCTGTATTACCATATATTACAAATTATTGGAAAAACAATCCAGTTATAGAAGATTCAGATGAGTTGTTATTTTGACGTCCAAATCAATAAACGAACTAGTTGTTGCTATAAAGATTTGTATCTTTTGTCAAGATCAACTCTATTAATAAGGCATTGTCCGAATCTTCTGATCTACAATTTGTAGATATTACAAGAACCTTCTTCAAGAGCTACGTTATTTTTAGATCTTGAATTTGTTGGGCCATTTGCATAGGATTACTTATTTCCTAAGGATCACTCCATCCTTTATATTCCAAAAAAAAAAAAAAAGGGATGACCTTCTCGAAGTAAGAAGGGAAGAAGCAAAGCAAAGAACAATTGCTATTCCTGAATGGCGTGATTATATTAATACACAAACAATTCTTCCTTCAACACATTAAATTGAACTAAGAAAATTCTTTGCTACGAAATAAATATTGGCCAAATAAAGTCAATACCTTTTTCGGCGGCTATTTTGCAGGGAACGAAACGCGTTTTCGCGCCAAAGCACGTGAGTGTAAAGTAAAAATTAATCCAAGGCCAAAATAACAGCGAGGCCAATAGGCCATGAATCGAACCTCCAGTAGCCTTAGAAGTCTCTTCAAAAGGGCGCGCAGCTTCATTGGAATCGCCACCACTTCAGCGGCTGCCGCTTCTTTCTTGAACACCTCCGCCCCTTCCATTTCCACCTCCACTCCTAAGTTAACCACCGCCATGGAAGACCTCAAAACCCGTGTCTGCATCATCGGCAGTGGCCCTGCCGCTCACACTGCTGCCATCTACGCTGCTAGGGCTGAACTCAAGCCCATACTTTTCGAAGGCTGGATGGCCAACGATATCGCACCCGGTGGCCAGCTCACCACTACCTCCGAGGTTGAGAACTTTCCAGGTTTTCCTGAGGGGATTCAAGGCGGCGAGCTCATGGACAAATGCCGCGATCAATCTCTCCGCTTCGGTACTCAGATCTACACAGAAACTGTTAACAAGGTCGATTTCTCCTCTAGTCCGTTCAAGGTTTTCACTGATTCCAAGGCCGTCATCGCTGATTCTGTTATCGTGGCCACCGGGGCCGTTGCTAAGCGTCTTCACTTTCTGGGCTCTGATACCTTCTGGAATCGAGGTATTTCGGCCTGTGCAGTATGCGATGGTGCCGCCCCCATTTTTAGGGACAAACCTCTGGCTGTTATTGGCGGAGGGGATTCTGCTATGGAAGAAGCTAATTTTCTCACTAAGTATGGATCCAAGGTTTATATCATACACAGGAGGGATAGTTTTAGAGCTTCGAAGATTATGCAGAATAGGGCCTTGACCAATCCTAAGATCGAGGTAATTTGGAATTCGGTGGTTGTGGAGGCAAAGGGAGAAAGACTCTTGGGTGGTCTCAAGGTGAAGAACTTGGTGACTGGAGAAGTTTCTGATTTGAAGGTTTCTGGATTGTTCTTTGCAATTGGGCATGAGCCTGCGACGAAGTTCTTGGATGGGCAGCTACAGCTGGACTCTGACGGTTATGTTGTGACCAAGCCAGGTACCACCCAGACTAGTGTACGTGGTGTTTTTGCTGCTGGAGATGTTCAGGACAAGAAGTATAGGCAGGCTGTTACTGCTGCTGGCACTGGTTTGTACCTCTATTCCTCTCCAATTTATTTTTATGGTCACTGTTCCATTGACAAGTCGTACCTATTCATAATACAATCCTCTGTGCGATATAGGACCAATTGAATTTCTTTTTTCTCTTGTTGACACTTTACCCTGTTCTATTTTCAATTAGTTTGATAAGATGTCATTGCTTGGTTCAATGGAAAAAGTCTACCTTGTAGTGGCAAAGTTGAGTTCTTATATTATCCTCTAAAAGCTGAGATGTTGGATAATTTCAAGATTCTTTCTTAGGTCTCATGTTAATGGAATTGCATTTGGATAATGTTTGATAGATATTTGATATATTTCCTTCTTTGTACCCTGAATCTTTTATTATTCCTTTGCATAAGTAGGGAAAAAACATACCAGGATTTTGTTGGTGTCAAGGCTTCCTGCTTTAAATCTCGTTGAAGTTATGTTGATAAACTTTTTCTTTCAGTGGTTTATATTGATCAAAATTTGATTAGATTTGTAGTTTTCTGGACTTCGCTTTATGGTTCAACTTATGCTCTTTGGAAAGGGGGGGGGGGGGGAGAGAGAGGGGGAGGGAGGGTATCAAGATAAAAGAAATTCCTTGAAACAAATTATGTTTCTTCAATTTTTTTGACCAAATTTTCTAAGAGCTAGCTTATAGATGGCTGTTGAATGTTTCCCCTACTTGCAATTTATGGTGGCTCGACTAGTTTCTCTTGTTTTGGAGTAATCTTTTTCTTCTTTTGTGTTTCTCTTTCTCTTTGTTTCTCTTCTATATTAGATTCTATTGCATTAAACTGACTTTGTATAGCAGACAGAGATGCGGTGAGTTGACATTGAAGCCTCATTTGAGGAATATGATCCTGATGGCCTGTACCCAAACTTTTTTAGACGTATGTGAGACTGAATTTGGTCATTTGACTATTTTCAGTAGCTGTAATTTGAAAACAATAATTTTATTCTTCTCCCTTATTTCTTTGACCCCTTTAGATCATGATCAGCCCAAAGACCAAATTTGCCTCCCCAATCTATTGGCGATGTTCAACGTAGTTGAAAAACGTTAAGCCAATTAGGATGCAACTTTTGTTTTTCTGTCAAATTAACCCGATCTTTTACAAGGATCATAAGAAAATTATTATTTCACAGTTTTTAATATTAAAAAACTTTAGCATTTCAAAAATAAAAAAGAATAATATTATTCTTTTTTAATTTGCAAGATTACCTTTCATATCCTTTGGGATATGGATCACATAAGTTCATAGTGATAGGAGATCATTTTCTTTGTTGTGTATAATCATACAAAGGACATGAGGATGCCTGCATTGAATACTGCTAATGTAGAGAGGTCAGTGGGGAGAAGAATAAACTTGGGTTCTCATAGAAAATTAGTAGGATGGGGAAGGATAGAACAATTATCAAACATGATCATTTAGAACTTCTGTTTAATTTTCAATCCTTGGTTTGCTCTAACAACATTGTAAACTTGCCTTTTTTTTCTTCTCATTTTGTTTTGTGCTTGTAGCTATATTCTAAACTACCACGTGGACAATTGGAGTGGGTGAACCCCTGTTTACCTGTGATGGATTTGGGATCAACTGCAAAATTTCCAAAGAATTGACTTTATAATGTAAAATGGCTGTAGTATATTAAGGACCGAATAGGTTATAACTACACAACTTGTTAAAAGCTTTCCTATTTTATCTTGCCTCCCTTCATTATCTACCATAGCACATGTCCCAACCATCAATTTAAAAGAAGGTTCCAATTGTTCTTTCTTCCCATGGACAATGTTGATTGTAAATGTACATCTATTTCTCATTTCCTCAGCAACTATTCTGACCTTTTCTGTTGATACTATGGAAAGCAATCTCCAATCTTGAATAATGATTTTCTAACCAATACCATGTTCTGATTCTATCCATTTGATTTAGCATGCCATGGATCTCTACTGTTTCAGTTTTATGATCTTTGTGGTTTAACTTGAATCTTTTGCTTCATGATGGTGCAGGTTGCATGGCAGCTTTGGAAGCAGAACATTATTTGCAGGAGATTGGTTCCCAGGAAGGTAAGACTGATTGACTATCTAGGATATAACAGTTATTTAGGAGCTACTCAATCAAAAGAAATTCTTTGTCCACACAAGGATAGAAGGACCTTTCTAGATCTTCCATAATCTTTTGGTTCTACTGTAGCCAATATTCAACATGCAGTTGCAAATTGAACTTTCAGCAATATGTTTTCTCATCTTATCAATTCAATTCAATTCAATTCGAAATGGAATTTGTTGATGCAATTTGGTTTTAAGCCCTTTTGATTGCTTTAAATGAAAAATGTTGGTGGTGTCTTATATTGGGAATACCTTGCAATTCATTGCCATTGATTGAATATCATAAAAATTTTGATGCGGCGAGTGGCAAATGAATATTGAATGGTGCTTTTTCGAGCACTAAACCTACTAGCAATCCACTGTGATTCTGCGAACCAATAAATCATTGCTATTGTGACTGCTGATCATCAGTCAAAACAGTAACAGGAACAGTCACATACTTTTAGGTAATTGACAGATTTTGTTTTTTTAATCATGACCATTATTTTATTAATGTCTTTGATGCGGAATGACTGAATTGATTGCTGATTGGGTCTTCCGGAACTGAATCTAAGGTGTCTGCAATGTCTTACCAAAACAAGTAACCCTGGGCAGTGATAACCTTATCTATTCCAGTTTGGGTCAATTTGCAATCTTGCACACTTGCACGGAAACAAAAATTCCATTATTGTACATTCTGTTCCTATTAATCTACCGACACTTTGATGATTTGACGTTTTGCAGTATAGACGGGTACCAAAAGCCCATCCTACTCCTACATAATTGAATTGCACCCTTGTTCGCTTCGCGTCTCTCTGGAACGTTCACTTTCAAATCTTTCTCCATTGTTATAATAATCAATCCATCCTACAAGCAAGTTGGTATAATTGTGTGTAACCTTGACTTTCAAGTTGGTATAATTGTGTGTAACCTTGACTTTCAAATCTTTCTCCATTGTTATAATATAATTCTCCCTGCAAGCAAGTTGGTATAATTGGATCCGTAAGATCCTAATCAATATTGTGTTAATCTCTTTATGAGATGTTGGTGATTCGAAACGACATTTCCAATTTCCAATCTAATATTAGTTTATTAGATAGATATAAAATTTGAATTAATATCTAGTAAAATTTGAAATGTTATAGCAAAATTATGTAGTTCTACAAGCATATATATAGTTATGACAGTTCAATTCAATAAGATGATTTTAAAGACAACACCAAATTCTCCGTTTTGAAAACTATTTCAAACCGAGTCAAACTACCATTTAAAAGAAACCAAAATTAATAGTTTGGTTTGAGTTGATTCAAATCGACTCGGACAGTTTGTCAACAGGAGAGTCATGTATTCTATGCATTTTGAGATGACCAGTTCTTTCCCTTCTTGTTAGGGAAGCTAACAACCCCTTCCCCTTAATTATCTCCGTTAACGGAGGGAAGAGGGTAACAAGGGTAACCCAGTATGACCTCGAGCGTTAAGTATTCTATAATTCATCTGAACGGGAAAGTTAAATGAGATAATTAAACTTTTCAATGCATAAGGAGTTAGATGACCAAAGGAAATTATTAGTTACCCAATTGTTACACGTTTAACATATCCACACAAATAAAGTACACAACAAACGAGACATACAGATCTAAACCCTAATACAACATGTCGTTTCCTCAATTAACACATACCAGACGACAATTAACAACAAACTAAATATGAAGAGCAATACAAGAAAGATCACAAGATTTTGTTTTGTGTTGGCAGGAGGAAGATACCAAATGTTGGGAGCAAACAAGTGGCACGCACACAGAAATAAGACTCTAATATATACAACTCATGGCACCACTAACCCCTTAATCTCCCATTTCTCTATTTTTTAATTTATTGTTTTAACTTGTTCTTTCACATGGACCTCTCTCTGTTTGTCCCCCCGCCAACGCTTGCCATCCTCCACTATTATATGCTCCTTTTTATCCTTGTGCTGATCATTTATTTCTAGTTTTCTTTTTTAAAACTTAATTCTAATCTTCTCAACTAAAGAAGGTAGCTGTATTATCCTTCAAGAAGCTATTTTGGGCACATCTTTGCTAGATCTGTTGTATCTCATGTGGCTCTTAACCAGTTGTCCAGCTGCAAGAGCAGACATGAGAGACAGTTCCCCTGCAAGAACAGAACCAGCCACAATACTAGCCAGAAGCCTTGAATTTGACCCTGGTAACTCTTTGCTTGCACCTTTCACCCCAAGTAGGTTCAGGCAAGCTGATTGCGATGCCAGTTGAGTGCCACCTCCTACTGTACCCACCTGAAACAAGTGGCACGTGCATTTTAAAATACGTTCATACTAACTTTGAAGGCATCTATCTTGATTTGAGAGCTCGAATTTAATGCAAGACATAACCTAATTTTCTAATCTTTACCCCTTAGAAATCATCGAAAGCTGGATTCAGGGACAGTAGTATACCAGTTTCTTAAGGTAACTTTGGCATCTTTTGTCCTCTCTTGTCATTAATCTCATCCGTACTAAATTACTATTTATTTTTTGCTTTTCAAATCAGCTAACAATTGGATAAGACAAACAAGAAAAACTAATCCTTGAGGTATTGTCTCTGTCTTATTTATGAATTATTAAAGTGCATTAAAGTATATATATATAAACCCATTGATTCTTTAGTCTCCTAGGTGTTCGTTTGGCATGGTAATTGAATGACTTTTGACATATTGCTTATGCAATAAATTAAGCTTCTCTAACTGCAGTTTGGTATTTTAGCTTTTCCCAAACAAATGGTTGACTAAGAGCAGTCAAAAAAATCAAATAATAAATGGAGCCAAAATAGTATAGAAATATTTTATTACCTCAATGGAAGGCATGGTGACTGAGATGTGAAGGTCTTTGCCATCATTAACAGCTTCCATCATGGTAATACAGTGAGAACTCTCCACATTTTGGGCGGGATCCTGTCCTGTGGCTATATACACTGCAGTTACAATATTGCTGGCATGGGCATTAAACCCGCCAAGAGCACCAGCCACGGCTGAGCCGGTAAGGTTTTTAAGCATGTTAAGCTCCACCAAAGCAGCCACGTTGGTTTTCAACACCTTTCTTACCACTTCTTCCTTTATGATTGCCTCACATACTACAGACTTTCCACGCCCCTCTATCCAGTTAACTGCTGCTGGCTTCTTATCCGAACAAAAATTACCTGAGAATCAGAAAATTGTTCGAGTTACTCAAACTTCTTTCAAAAGAAATGAACTCAAGCCATTAAACTAGTGGAAGAGTTCCTGCTACAAGGTATCCATACCATGATAAACTCCATTCACTTTAAAACTTCTAATGTTGAAAGAAAATAAGAAATGAACTTAAAGACCTTGACTGGCAATTATCAACAGGTGCAGCAATTGAGCCAAGCAAATCGGTTGTTACTAAAGAAGTTTAGTTCCAGATTAAAAATTTTAAGTGTGGAATATAGAGCAGAGGATTTACCAGAGATGCCAATGACATCCATGTCAGGGAAATCGTCTCGAAGGTAATCGAGGACGTTCTGGACTCCTTTAGACACCATGTTCATTCCCATAGCATCACCTGTGTTGCAGTTAAACCTCATGTACAGATTTTTTCCTGCTATTGCACATTTGACGCCTTGTAGCTTTGCAAATCTGCTTGATCTGCATAACAATATTTGCAAAATTAAACCCTCTTATTTCCCTTGTCGTACTAATTCTAATGGCAATCCACAGTGGGGCAAAGACTGACTCTCGTACAATTAGTGTATTTGGGTACATATGTTAGGAGTTATTGGATTCCTGTTTCTGCTTTTTGCAAAGAGGAAACAGAGGAAATAATAATAATAATAATAATAATAATAATAACAATAAAAAAGGAAAGATATTAATACGGATCAATAAGAAGAATTAAGGAAAATAACCAAAAAAGCAGAAAGGAAAGAAAAGAAACCTACTTGTTAAAAACAACGGCGATTGTGTCGAAACTGGTAGGATCTTCAATGAAAAACTTCAAGTCAGAGGCTCTCTTGGCTGTAGGAAACCTAACAACAGGAGCTCTGGTCATTCCATCTCTAAACAAAGTAGAGGTGGCGCCACCTGATACATAAATAGCCTTACATCCTCTATTCGTACTAGCAACCAAACAGCCCTCCGTCGTCGCCATTGGTACCGTATATTCAATTCCATCCAACAACAATGGCCCAGCAATGCCCACCGGAATCTGCACATATCCAATTGGCATCTCACAACACTGCCCTAGTATGGACTCATAATCGAAACCATCTAAAGGCAATCCTTCCAAAGACCTTCCAGTCATCCTCTGCAGCGACTCACGGCGGATAGCCGCGGCTCTTCTACAATCTCCAAGTTTGGATTCGAGAGAATAAGAAGGAATAGAACCAGAAACTACTGAATTGATAATCTGTTCGTCATCATCAGATAAAGGAATTGGAGCAATTTTGGTCGTAGGATGGACAGAGCAGTCAAGAGAGGCGGCGCAAGGTCCCGGAGAGCGAGTATCTTTTTTGACGACGTCATATTCCTCAATTTCCCAGGCATCAGTGGAAACTTTAGAAGTGAAAGAATGAACAAAGCCAATGCCAAAGAAACCGAGAAGATAGATTACAGAAGCGACTAAACAAACCAAAGCGGCTATCTCAGGGAAATTAACAATGTGAAGAGGAGTAGAGTTACGGATCTTTTCCCGCCATCTATGGAGGAGGAAATAAGCTACGGAGAAGAAAAGAAAGAAGAAAACAGCATTTGCTAGGTAGAGAGGGAGAGGAAAAGGATCAGTGACTTTAAGAGGAGGAAGATGATTGTGGCGAAATGGATTGAGTGGTTCGCCGGCACAGTCCTTACGGACAGGCTTGGAACTACGCTGGCGAACCTGCTGGTCCATTGTGTGTGTGAAAGTTACAGGTCCGGTCCGGTCCGGCGAGAGCGAGAAAAATTAATCCGATAGATATGTTAATGTTTTGTTGAGAAAGGAAAAGAGAAAGAGTGTCTTCTGAAACGAGAAATGGTAGTAGTAGTAGTAGTTTTTTTATGGCTTCGCATTTCATTGGTGGTTTATAAGCAAAAAAAAAAAGAGGGACAAGACGTTGGCGCCTGTTCCTCGCCCACACGTACGGCGTGCTTCCCCTTATTTATATTATATATACTCCATTTATATATTCTTTTAAATGGAATTCTCAATTTATATATACTGGTATTTAAAAATGTAAATTAAATGTTTTTATTTATATAATAGTTATTCCTTATTGCAAGAATGATGCTAATTGTTTTTTCAGTTCTCTATAAATATTTACTAAAATTTGATTTTTTTTCATATTCATTTTTCTATAAATTTTAATAAAAATATTCATAAATCATAAAATAAAAAAATTTATAGAATTTATAAAATTTAATTTTATTCCAAAATAAAATATTCATTCAAATAATAATAATAATTTTCTATGAAAATAAATAATAGTAATTGATAATGAAAATAAATTTGGACCAACTTATACGAGGAGACACGAGTTAAGAATTGAAAGTATATATGAAACAATGATTGGAATTAAGGTTATAAAATTTTACGAAAGCACAAAGTAAGATTTATAGAATTTAAAATTTTAATTACAATTAATAATAAATAACATTGATAACACGTAAAATAATATTGATATCAAATTAAAATTAGTAAAAATCAAAATTAATACATTAATACAATAGTAACCGAAATTTAGTCACAGACTAGTTAAAGTCCATTATATGAATTCTTTGTTTCATTCTGATCAGGTTGTTATCCATGCAAAACGCAAAATAAATAAGTGGAAAAAAATTTGAAATACTTTTCATAAAAAAAATTTTAAAAAAAGAATTTTAAATTATTCGATATATTAATAACTAGAACACAACATAAAAAAGGGCAGCAGCAACAAACTAGGGTGTTCTATTTGTAGTTGTATTCTCACTAATATCCAAGGATAGTAGATCCTTAGCGCAACTTTCCGCCAAGCAGTTCCAGATCGAGCTCTTCTTGTTTTAGCACCCTTCACTACTAAATGAGATTAGGACAAGTGAGATCTACGTAATAAATGACCATACTATACCATCCTCGACATCTTATCTTATTTTATCTTAAACTTCGACTACTTGCGTAACGTGATCATTTATAATGTTGTCGAACCTCGTATATAACCACACATCTATTTTGATATTAGCATCTCCATAATTTTCATCCTCTGAACATGCTGTGCATTAGGTGTCTAGTATTCACTACCGTATAGCATCACTGGTCACCATCAGATGGATCGTACCTTTCATCTTGTTAGATATATTCTTATCACATAGTACATCTTCATCCATCCTACTTGAATTCTATGAGAGGTATTTTCATCTATGATACTTTCTTTTGGAACAAAAACCTAAATATTTGAATTGATTCACTAAAAACCAGTGTATCATCTAATCTAATCTTACTTTCCTGCTTTTTCCTCGAACCAAACTTGTAATATTTTGTCTTACCGCTACTTAGCCTAAAATCATTATCCTTGAGAATTCTCCTCTATTGTTGGAGTATGTGGGTAATCTCATATCGGATAAATACAACTAACTAAAAAGGTATATAATATGAAGGGTAAACCAATCAAAATAGTTTAGGTCATTTTGTATTAAATGTAAGTCCAACTTATTATAAGCCTAATATTAAATATATAATTGAATTTGATTTAATTAATTACTCCTAGGATCCAAATTCTCAACATCTATAGTTTTCAACTTTTGAAATAGTAAGTCGAGTATTCAATACATGGTTGATAGTGAAATTCTTGATAATCAAACTAAAAAACCCATTGATAGGAAAAGAAAATAAAACTTTTATAGACAAAGTATATGTGTGTGTAATGATGATATACTATGTTATGATTCCTTATTGGGATATTACAAAACTCCTCCAATAGAGTTATAATTCCTAATTAAGATAGAACAAACTTCTAAAACAATTTCCTAATTTCTTTTTGAAAGGAAATGTACTCATATATTATTAGAAGCCAAAAAAACATAATACATCTCTAAAATGAGAGGAGGAGGGGTGACAAAATTAATTAATTCCTAATTAAGATATGACAAAATTTCCACATTAGGGTATATAATTTTTAAATATGATTTCTACTTAAATTAAAAATTTTAATTAGTATAACATTCAAAGCATAACTATTAATATTCAAATACTGAGATATAAATAGGAATTAGAAGGTGTTAATTCTTTTCGAAAATTTAATTTATATTTTAACCTTTACGGAGGTTAAAGTTGCTTACCATACACCATAACCAACATGTTTTTGCAAAATAATTAAATTTATATAGAGAGAGTCATAATTTACAAGCAAAATGCACAAATATGAATCAAAATTTGAAATTAAAAACAAAATTATTAATTTTATAGGATATAATTAAGTTTCCGTTGGTAGAATGCAAATTAAGATATGTGATGAACAACAACAAGTATACAAATTAATTATTAAATTGCTCTTTGTAAAAGTTATTTTAAAGAATACAGAAGCTGTAACGTATAATTAAAAAAATATATATCATGATGACCTATAATATAAGATAAACGTGAAGATGGTAATTAAGTTTCTTTACAAAGTCATCTTTTTGCATATAATAACTTCCACTGTTCATGCATTCCTTAGACCTTCTTCTCAATTCTCACGACGAAGACGAAGACAAATGCAAAAAGTGTTAGAGTTTGAGTTTCAGAAAAAAAAAAAAAAAAAGCCTAAATTGGATTTATGGTCCTACTTATAGATTAAACAAATGAAACTAAATATTTTTTAAAAAAGTGTTCCTGGATCTATGGCCTCACTTGTTGATAGAGCCAGAAATTAAAGTTAGTAATTCAAATAAAAAAATTTTATTATTTTATAGGTATTTTTTTTTTTTTAAAAAATATATTTTTAGAGGGCGCAAGCCACCCCTAGATCTCCTAAGTCTGTTAACGGCGACACCTATAGACTAAACAAATAAAACTAAATATTTTATAAAAAAATGTTAGATTTTATCATTTTTCTTATAGAGTTAGAAAGTTTTTCCAAATACAGTCATAAACAATACAAGAGTGGGTTGCTTGCAAACCAAATATGATTTGGTTATTCTTTTCACTTACGTGATGAATGAGCACATGGGGTTGCTTGTCAATTACATATAGTTTGGTTATTTTTTTCATTTACATGAAAAACGAGAGATCTCAAATTCAAATTCTCTCGACAACAAGAATTTTAAACAATTTAGTAAGTCAATGAAGAGAGTCCGTAGTTGTTTTGGTCCATTCAATTTCCAAATGAATTAAGAAAAAAAAAATTTCGTAGCTTAATCTAGAAGTTATGACTTAGTTGACAATGTAGATTGGTATGTAGAAAGAGTTATCGAGTTGAATTCCTACTAGACACACCTACAGACTGTAAGTGAGTATCGAGCTAGATTAGACGGTCCTTAATAATAAAGTCCGGATACCGATATTTTAGAAAAAACAAAAGGAGTGCGCAGCTTAGATTAGCTTCAGATATGCGTGTTTTCATTCTTTGCTTGGAAGAATATTAACACGTGTATATATATATATATATATATATATATATATATATATATATATATATATATACTTATAAATAATAGAACCCCACAAAATTAAAATTCTGGTAAGGGAAAAGTCATACTCGGCTAACTACTGCTGCTTTGAACTGTTATTACAAAGTATATTTCTTTCCATTTAAAAAATATTATCTTCGATTCATGCAAATTTTATCTCAAAAACACTTTTAATATTATAAGGTTAAATCTGGACCGTTATTTTGTTTTCTTTTCCATTTTATATTATTCTGAATTGAAAATTGGAGTGATCGGATTAGAAAAATTATTCATTTTATTGCTTTTTGAATTTTTATAAATCAAATTTTATTCAATTTGATGGGAAAAAATTGGAATAAATCATATTTAAAAGATAAAAATTAATGATATATTAAAGCTGAAAGTTTTGACTGCTTAAGTTAATATCGCTTTGTTGAGGTCATTTTTGCAATTTTTAATTTATTAAATTTTGAATCAATTTTCAATGCTTTTAACTTTTATACGTTCAAATTCTTATACTGCTAATAAATTAAAATAGATTTAATCATTAATAATAAAACTAAGCTGAATTTTTTTGACTATTCATGTTATTTATATTGTGATATGAAATTCGATTAAACTTTGTTTTTTCAAATTTGATTTATATTTTAAATTTGACTATTCAATATTTAGATTTTATACTGTGATATACGCCATCGCAAAAGCGATCTTCCTTCTATCCTGTATAGATTTAGTTTGAATTTCATATAGATTAATAAAAACTAGTTAATATATGGGATGGAGGAAGTATTATAATTTGGGATTTTAAATGTTATTATAAGCCAAAACACTTTTTTTTTTTTTTTTGAAAACAAACCCATTCCCAAAAGTTGTCCCAAATTTTTCGTAACGGGAAAAATCCAATATTAATTTAATAGTCCTGTCTCGAATCCCATACCAACCCAAGTTCTGTCCCATCTCGTTCTGTCCCGCCCGAAAATCGAAAATTTCCGTCTCATTTTTTCTTTAAAATTCTAATTGTCTTTTTTTTTTAAATTTCAAAATATGTCCTTAAAAATCATTTCATCCTTTTTATTTTAGTTCTTATATGATACCAATTACTGCTAAAATAATAATAATAATAATAATAATAATAATAATAATAATAATATGTATTTTTTAAATATAAAAATAAATCAAGTAATTAAATATATTTTTCAACATAGGTTTTTCCTCTATTATTCCACAACATATGTTAAGTAAATCTTTTTGAATAAACTGTTTCTATTAAACAAAAAATGGAAAGATTAATCAATATAAGAGAAAAATATTAATTTTAATTAATCTGATTACTAAATAGTTTATGCTTAATGCTATCACTATTTATTTTTCAGATGATATTTAAGATTAAATTAGGTATCAAATTTAAATAAGCTTATATATAGTTTTTGTATTATTTTATTTTATTATATTTAATGCCTTTATTAACTAGAAAATAACTACTTTAATATCTTCTATTATAACTTTAGTAGTTGATAATCAATTATCGAATTAATTATTGATTTATTCTTTTTTTTTTTAATTCAAAACTTATATAAATGAATCTTGTTTGATCGTAATTGATGAACATAATAATTTTTTTATCATTTTACGATGAAAAATAATTAGTAAGACTATGAAAAATCCCGATTGATTCTCGACTTAACCCATTCCGTCCTGTTCCATAGACTCGAATTTTCGTCCCGTCTCGTCCCAAAAAAAGGAGATGGGATGAGACTACATAATCTCTATTGAGATGGGATTGACACTCCATTTTTTACGTCTCGATATTTTGTGATGGGACTGAGAATTATATAATCTTCGTCCCGACCCAACCCATGCACACCTCTAATGGAGACAACCAACAATAATAAAACAAAAAAGACAGATCTATTATAGGAAAAACATATCTGAGTTTATTAAAATAAAAAAATATTAAAAGCAAAAGAAGATGAAGCGAAAGAAATAATATAAAGTAAAAGGTAGGAGCTACCACTAATAAATAGCGACAGCACCAAACTAAAATTAGAATTAGAAAACTAGTGAGAAAAAAGAGCACGAGAGAAAAACAGGCTTTGGTATTAAGTAAATTAACATGTGATGGTAATTTAATTAGTACTCCTGCCAAATTTTTTTTAATGCACCATCAAGACAATATGGGTAGATTGGTGAGACTTAATGTTCATTTATTACTACTTGGACCATACATAACAACTCTACACTTATTAATTATCTAAAAGGAGTAAAGACAAAGTTTAGTTACTTGCAATCAAACTATAATATTTTAGATAATATAGAAAACATTTTTCATTTAGGGGTAACTGCAGAAAGCTGGAGCAATTATGGAGGTGGGTAAAGAGTTATGTTTATGAGGTCAATGCAATTGCTATCATATTATTACCTATTTTAAGTCAAAGCAAGTTTTCACATTACAATGAAACATATCATACGGTGTATATCGCATCTATCTGTCACATATAAATATACTTTGTCTCTCTGTTCACAAATAAGTATCGAACAAGTATCACATTTCTCTATCACAAATAAATATACTGTCTCTCCGTTCACATGCGACCATCGCATCTCTCCATACACAAATAAGTATCGCATCTACGAACGTACCATATCCACAAGTATCGCATTTATAAATTTTAAAAATAATAAGTTTTTTCTATTTTTACTCATTACAAACGACGAACATTAATTATTATAATTTTCAAAAATCTCTCTTTATTATAACTAAAAATAATATAGTCAATTTACTCAATAATTTATTATAAATTAGACAAATTAAATAATTTTTTTTAAGAGAGAAGAAAAGTACAAGTGCAACACTTATTTGTGGATAGAGAGAGTAATATTTTTCCGATGTTAACCTTTATACTTATAATGTGAGTATTACTAGATGTGATCGCGTAAAAGGTTTAGCTACTCAGAATGGGAAATCGATGTTTACAAGATATATTAAAAGAACACGTATCCGAAATTGTACAATTCATATATGTTTTCAGATTATCTAAAATTGACAGCGGAGCTATAATTCTTAAACGAAAGGGGAAAATTAATATAAAAATTAATTAAAAATAAAGTAAAAAAAAAAAAATCTAACTAAGTCATAAAAATTGAAACAATCATATAAAAATTCAATATAAAAAATAAATTATAACAACCCACATCAAACTCTTAAATTTAAAGAAAATTCAATTTAAAAATTTGGACAAAACTACAGTATAGAATCCTAATCATTCTGTATACATACAGAATAATTAATAGCCATCGGATTTTATTATTTAAATTTTGACCATTAGATGATAAAATAAAATGGAAACCACTTACTTATTTTATAAGTAAACAACTCCTATTTAATTATTAATTTAAAATAAAATAATTTAAATACTTTAATTATTAATTTAATGATCACAACATATAAATTTATAATTAAATTTTCATAATTCTATTTAAGTAAGATTAGAACTTTCAGATTGTATGTAATTTTTACTGTAGTTTATTTATAAATTTTTAATATATCTAAATATTCTATTGATACATTCCAATTACTCAAAATATAGCCATATTTTATAATTTATAGTTTATTTATAAATTTTTAATATATCTAGATATTCTATTGATACATTTCACATACCCAAACTATACCTCTATTTTATAATTTATATTCTTAATATTATGAAAAAAAAAATTATATATATTTTAATATACCTAAATATCTAACCATTTAAAACATAATTTTTCTGATTTTCAATATATTGTTTCCAGTTAATTAGATTCTATTTGCACTAATAAAAAATTATTTATAAAACTAATTGTTTTTAACAAATTATTATGAATTTCGATTATTTCTAGACATAAAAAATAATGTGAAAAATACTTTTAATATTAATTTAAGAGGAAAACTTTTTTTTCCCTTAAAAAAGCATTTTGTAATTTAGGCTAGGAAAAATTAAAAAAAAATGTAATATTAACATCTTAATTACCTATGTTTTTTAATATATGTGAAGCATGACATTTTATACCAAAAAAAGTTAATAATATTGAAAAGCAAGATTTTATATTAATTAAATTTAAATTTAAAATGTGTATTCTTGTGGAATCTTATAATTGTTACTAGAATTTAGGGATGAGAAAAGAATTTTTCATTTTTAATCTTTATATTGAAGAGTTATATATTTTATATAATATATTATTATATAAATAGAAATAAGGGCTATAAAAAAAAGAAATAAGAAAAAAAAGGTAAAATTAAGAAATATTGTGAATAATCTAACTGTTTCAACAAACTTAGGGCATGTTTGGCAATACTAATTATTTTAATAGTTGTTAGCTGTTTTAGTAGCTGTTAGCTATTTAAACAGTAGTTGAAAGCAAAAGTGTTCGTTAAAAACAGTTGTTTGGTTGGCAATAAATTTAAAATGATAAAAAATGACATTGAAATATTCACCTAGAATTTTCAATTAAATTTATAATAAAAACATATTCTACTATAACTAAATTTTTAAAATTTAAGGGAGAAAAAAATGAAAAATTCACTATTTTATAATTAAAATGGAAAATTTTTAATATTTTAGGAGATCAACATTTTTAATTTTTATTTGAGTTTAAATATAAATATATAAATAATGTTTTTTTTTTCTTTTACTATCAAATATAAATAAGCCAAACATAAAGATAATAAAACACGTAATGTTATAATATGAGGATTTTATATTAATTAAGGATAAGGATAAAGTTATAAAAAAAATTTAATAAAAAGAGTAACATACTAAACGTTAAATAAAATAATATTTTAGAAAATACTTCATAGCCTCCGAAAACTACGGCATATATTAAATTACCGAATATAATAATTTAGAGAACTAATATTTTGATTAATTCGAAATATTAAACGCTAGCTGACATTATGGACAGGTGTCAAAAAAAAAGTTGCAATTCAGTATCGATACAGATTTTTCGAATTGTGTACACTGGGAAAAACCCTTAAATTAATAGTTAGAATTTAGAATCTTCTATATAGGACATAGTGTGGGGTAGGTGACCCCTTTGAATATCATGAACAAGCAATCAGCACAAGCTTTGGGCCCGCCACATGTATGTTTTGAACATATGGGTTAGCTTTGAATTTATATTTTCACTTCCTCAACCTTCAACTGTCTGATAGAATTGAGACTTTGAAATTTACGGCGGACGAAACTCAAATTTGAAACTTATCTTTGAATTTATATTGTCACTTCCTCAACCTTCAACTGTCTGATAGAATTGAGACTTTGAAATCTACGGCGTCGGACCAAACTTAAATTTGAAACCTCTCGCTCCTCATGCCATGAAAAGTAATTTTTCTATTAAGAATTAAAAAAATGTTGAGTATTGAGAAAGAAATAATTTCAATTTGATTTTTTTTTATTTAAATTTAGGTATGCACTTACCACAAAGTTAAATTTGTGAATGCAAAAATAAATATTTAAGGGTATAAAGCAATGTTTTTAAAATCGGATGGGTATTGGATCAAATTAATGACTGGATCGCAGTTGGACTAGATCAATTCGATTCAACCCCTTTTATTTTTTATTAAGCACTTTTAAAAAATTATCGTCATAAATAATTTTATAGGAAAAAATAATACCATTTTGTATTATCAGAATAATATTTATGATACTTTTTAAATACCAAGTAAATTTTAAATTTATAAATAATTATTTTTATTATGTATTTTTTATCTTGTTATATTAGAATATATTATTTTAATTTAAAATGATATTAAAATATATGCATAATATATTATTTTATTTTAACATTGATGAACGTCAAAATTAAACTTAACACAAATGTGCATAATATACGTTGTTTAACTTATATAGTTATCATTAAAAATGTGTAAGCTTATATTAATTTTTTAAAATTTTTTAATTAATTAAATGAAACGACATGGAAAATCCTTTTCAAAAATTTTTCATTTAAAAATATAATCATAAAACCTAACCAATGAAAGCAACGGAAAAATATTTTATTAATACTAAATCAAACCCGTAAATTAGCCTGAATTTTTCAAAAACCAAACGAAAAACTCAAAAACTAAGCAAAATCAGGCCAAATCTCTGAATTGAGCCAAATCAGTTCGAATCGAACCAGAATGGCCCAAAGAATTCTAGAAAGTCATTTTCTTTTTTTTTTTTTCTTCTTCGCCAGCAGGGGGCGCTCATTCTCTATGCCTCCCTTACCGTTTTCGATCACCGCTCAACGAGAGCGAGGTGGCGTTCGACTAGTCTGGTGCTGTGGGTCTCGTCTCCGGCCTCCTCTCACACGGAAAGAGCTTTCATTGACGCGAAATGGAGCCGTTCTTTCTTGACAGTTGGCGTTCATCAACTTCCAGCGATTCACACCGTTGTCGGTGATTGCAGCGTGAAGGGGGGCGCCGATCGCTTCATCTCCTCAATGCGATCGTTTCTCCTCCATCAATCACGGCAATGGAGCTCAGAAAGGGAATCTGCTATGGACGGAAGCTCCAAGCACCTGTTAAGTCCGATCCGTCCAGTTAGAGGTCCCATCTCGCTCAATTGACATTGGAAATGGAACCATTAGGGAAATTTGGTTGGAGAGGTGGTGTCCTTGCAAAATTCTGGGTAAAAATCGACTTTCCGGCAACCGTGGACGGCGGCGACAGTGGCGGTCCGGTGACCGGCCAGCGAACCTCCGGCGAGGTTCTAAAGGACAGAATTTTCATCTCCTAGCGTGGATCGTGGAAATGTGTTCGATTTTCGGTATGTTCTAAGACCTAATTTATTTCAATTTTTGATATAAATTCCAAGCTTAATTTATTGGGTAATTTAGTTGATTCCTAATAGATAATTAATTGTGGGACTTTAAAATTTTAGGTTGAAGTTTGTGATTTAGTTGGAGATTTTAGGAGGATTTAATCATAGATTTTAAAGGATAGAATTTGAAATTTTATTAGGTGCAATTAAGTGCATATTTGGAGCTAACTAGCATTATAAAATAATCAGGATTCTCGTTAGTATGATTTAAAATTAGTTGAAGTCTTAGTTTTACACATACATATAAAATCTTGAATTAGCTGCTTTATACCATGAAATATGAACCCAGTGGCAAGTAGTGGCTATCTATTAACTAAATTATAAATTAGTTGTTATTTGAAAATATATGGATACTTTAGACTAGTAGGATGTGGAGATAAGGTAGATGTTTATGTTCATTAGTTACTTTATAAAACGGCTTAACCTTAAATAGCAAGGTAAAGAAATCTTTGGTGTAAGTAGTAAACGGTCAATAATGATGCTTAAGCATGGAATATTAATAACTAAAGTTTTGTATTGTGATTAGATATTTATATTATTGTTATTATTATTATTATTATTTGATATGGAGGATAGGTTATTTGGATTGACTGCCTGATGAATGGGCTGTGTGAATTGAGGAAGAGATTAAATGAATGATTATGGTTATGGCTGATGGGATGAGTTGATGTGAATTGCCTGAGAGATGGGCTTTGAAAATTTGTTATTGAATTATGGTTTGATCAAATTCTAGGGGAGATTCCGCCGAAATTTCGATAGAACTTATGTTATTCTTAATTAATAATTAAATTAATTGGTTTATTAGATTAATTATTTAACTTAATACATAATAAATAAAGTTTTCTAATTATTTTATTATTATTATTATTTAGTTAGTTATTTAATTATTTATTTATTTATTTTCGATGGATCAATTATTATAAGAATATGTTGTTGATTACTATTTCTCTATTTAATTATAATTAACTATGAATGTCTACTTGTGTATTTGTATCATGTTAATTAATTGTTTGCTATGCTTGCATTTAATTGTAATACTTGATTAATTATATTGTGATAATGCTATGCCTTGTATGTGTGGAGTTGGGATGAAGTGGGTCACCATGGGTTTGTGAGGGCGGTCTACGAGACCGTTGGCCGTATGGGAGATCGGCGCCCCCGTGTGCACCTGATGAAATGATATCGATAATATGGATAAACCATAGGGTGGCTTCCCGTTGGTATGGAAAATAAAAGAAATAATGGAAAAACAATGAGAGGGTTGATCAAGTGAGGATTAGACCGGTCGGCCATGTATGGGGGATCGATCCCTTAGTGCACACGTCATGAGAGGATGGGCTATGTGGGAGGATGGCTCATTGGGGGTTTCGGTGATGCCACTGACTAATTTTCACGTGATGTGATTATGTGAAGATGTTAATAATTGCGAGTGTTGTCATTGTGCCATTTGTGTGACTGCCCGCGTGATCATATAACTAGTCGGATGACTAGATTTAATTATTTACACATTCGTGTGAATGCATATGTTGTGCAATAATTATTATTCATTAATAAACTCACATCTATTTTGTTTAATCTTTCAGGAAGTAGCTTTTTCTTAAATTCCAGCTAAAACTCTGCTTCTTTCACTGTTAGAAAAGAATTCTCTAATTTTAGTATTAAGTCATTAAATAAATAAATGCACGAAAACTTATCTGTATATATCTGTTAGTGAACTCCGCAGTTATAGAATTTATAAACTTTTAGTCGTGTATTAATGTAGTTGAAATAATTCTGTGAGCCTATATTATTAAAGAGATGTATTGTAAATTGGGCTCGATCTGTGAAATGTTTAAGATATTAAATTTAGACTGAGATATAATATAATTACGAGATTTGTTTTGCATAGTTATATGGGCTGAATGTTTGAAATTTATATTGAGAAAGTGAAATTTTAGTGATTCAAGCTTACTACGGGCCTCGGGGTCTTAAGCTTACTTGGGCCCTAGTGCCGGTTCGGTCAATGGAAATGGGCCGTGACATTAAACTAATAGAATTAACATTGATTAATAATATATTTAGTCAAAGGAAGTGAGTGCATGCACATGTGTGTCTATATGTATATAGTTTAACGAATAAATTTAACAAAAGAAAATTTAAAACATATAATATAAATAATCTAGTATGCCTTTAAAATTAAACATATTGAAGGAATTTAATAAATTTAAAAATATTAACTATATAATCATAATTATAATGTTATAATTAAAAAAATAAAAATAAGAAAATTTATGAAAATATAAAAAAGGCAAAATAATCTAATTAATAAAAGAAAAAGTAGAAAAATTACACACGCACTCATTATTTAAAAAAAAAAAAAAAACATTTAAAGGCTTTTACAAATTGAAGGCCCAAACTCTAACACTTTGATAGTTTTCAATTAAGACAAAGTGGGCTTTGAGAGTCGTGAAATTCACTTCCTTTGCTTATCAATTGACAGTTCTTCTTTTTAAAGTTCAATTTTCAAATTCCTTTCTTATCAGTTGTCACCGATTGAATCTCTCACCATTTCTGACATACTCAAATCCCTCTGGTTCTTCTTTCTCTGGCTTCACCAACAGTAGCCATTTTTGACTTCTTTACTACTTATCTGCTCTTGGCTCTATCCTTCTTGTTTGACTAAAGTAGATCTACAACTCTTAATTTATGAAGATTTTGTATTATCTTCTATGAGGTATTGTTTTTTATTTTCTTGGTTGCCAAACGTCTGTATATCTTTATAGCTCTTTTTCTGTTAGAACTAACAAAAAGCCTTAACTAAAATTATGAAATTCACCTTTACGGTTGTAGGAGACCTTAAATTAGATGGCATAGGATTGGAATTAGGAAAATTATTCCTAACTCTGTTCCATAATATTTGTCATATTTGAAATTTTACATTTCTTAAGAAAATTATAAAATTTATCCAAATTATAATAAATTATTGAGTAAATTAACAATATTACCCTTAATTTAATACTAATTCTTTAAGAAACCATTAAATTCAAGTAATAATTATTGATCATATACAAAGGATAAACATGAAAAAAATATTTATTACTCCTTGAAACTACAAATGTGACAAGTATTTTGGCACTGAAGTAGTACCATAAAATAACTTAGGATTGTAATAAATTATTAAAAATAGTCAATGTCCGGAAAATGTTTTATTCTCTCGAAAATGCAAAGTTATTTTCCTTAAAAAATGATTTCCTTTAATCAGAAAAATATTTTCCATTGACTTATTTTCCTGAAGTTCCCAAACAACGAAAAATTCATACAAGTTATTTTACGAAATGAAGTCAAGATATAGTAAGGTATAGTATAATGGTAAGTGCATATCTGACCTGACAATAAATCTAAATTCGAATCTCTTTTCCAATACTCGGAAAAAAACAAATCTTACAACCTAGTACGTTTTTTTGAAAGAAAATTTTCATTAATTCAAACCCAAATCAGTAGCTATTGAATACAAATTATAAACAAGCTATTGATAAATACTACCATTGGCTTACATATTGATCTCATTCCATTGCAACACCTGTCTAAGAGATAAAGCCTCAAACATAGTTGCATCCAATTAAACAGAATGATGCCATGGAACATCCCTCTTAGCAAAGCGACCGGAATCAAACTTGCCTAACCAAGTGTAATCCCTTTCGGGTTGTAGAGCGTAATTGCACATAGATATGTGAATAAAAGACTGGTGGTAAGAGCTGGTATTATTACTGGATCCTTACTTATGGCCTTGATCATGGTTGTGATGGTAAGATGATGTTGGGAGATGAAAAAGCGAAGGTTGAGGAAGATGGAGAAGAGAAGGCTGAGAGGAAAATTATGAGGTTTTTCAGTCTTTTTTTACATACTACACTTATGTTTAAGGTCAATTTTATTATATTTAAAAGCTTTCTCTTGTATTTGACTGTGCTATTGTCTTTTGACCCGTGGCTAAACACAATAAAAATGAACTGAATGACGTAAATATTGGATGAAAATAAAAATTGAGATATAATCATGTATTTCAGAAAAAATAGAGACTGACTAGTTATTTGAGCATCATCCGAAAATATAATATTAATTTTTTTTTGGAATCATGATAACATAAGAAAAGAAAATTTCATTTCCATAAAATGGTTCAATGTGCTGGTGATTTCACAGGAGATATTAGTTGTTTTAGCAATCGTAAAGTGTTCGGTAAAAAAATAAATCAGCTGTTAAATTGAAAATGACAAAAAAGTAGAATGAAATAATTTTACATTAAAGGTAAAACATGTTAATTTATCTATACTATATATAAAAGTGGGTACGAGAAGAATAATGAGATTGCCGATATTGTCTTTGTAAAATTTAAAATATTCTAAAATAACCTCAGTTTTAACCAATTAAAAAATTTTAACCTAAAAATATATAATATTTCTATAATTTGATTGTATGTTTTTTTTACCTTTTTAACAGATAAATAAATATAGATAATTAAGCATTTCAAAATTTTAAATTTTTACTATTATTATCTTATTGTGTCCATTTTATATATATATAATTCTGAAGCAAAAAAATATTTTAAAAATAATGATGTAACGCTCTCCCTCTTGAGCATTCTAATTTTTCTTTTTTTTGAAATTTCCTAATTTTTATTGCACTTTCTTAACATTTTTTATAATTTTTCTTTACAAAATTGAAATATATATATATATATATATATATACATACAACTTATTAAATTTTAAATGTAAGAGATTTTTGTTAAAACTTTAAATGCGGAACTAACCTTATCTCTTCTTTTCAAACTCTTTATTAGAACCATATTTTTTATGCTAAGCTATCTCAAGCTCTGGCTATTTTGTTGATTATTTTTAAAATAGTTATACTTAGATAATTATGATTTTAATATATTTAATTTAAATATACAAATTATCCACGTTGATTATTTGAATTTTTTTTATCTATCTACTATTTTGTTGTACATTATTTATATTGAATTATTTGAATTGTAGAACTTTATATGCAATTATATAGGATAAAAATAGTGTTTGAATTATAAACTCTAACTAAAATTTAATTAAAAATTTATAGCTATTTTAAATAAATTAATGACATTATAATTTCTATATAATATGCAGCTTAATAAATAAAATCTAATTATATACTAAATATAATTTATATGTTAGAAATATATATTGTTTATAAATTATAAATTACAAACTAGCAAAGTAACCCGTGTAAAGCGCGGGCGTTTATCTAGTTATATTTTATTTCATTATATTATTATGTAAATTATTAATAATAATTTAATAATTTTTAATAATTTATTATTATAATAATTTATAATTTAGCTTCAATATTATTATTTTAAATAATATATATAAATGAGGCATTTGAAAATGTTTACATTTTATTTAAATTTATTTCAAATAAATATATCTAGATGTTTCAAATTTGATTTAAAAAGGATGTGATTAAATTTCTTTAATTACAATTTGTATTTTAATTTAATTAGCAAAAAATAAGATAAAAAAATTATTATTTTTAAATGTCTCGAATTTAATTATTTATATTGATATCTTATATAATTTAAATCATATTTCTATTAAAGAATATAATTTTATTAATAACTTTTTAAAATGCTTTTACGATTTTGATTGGCTAAAAAAATAAAAATAAAAATATATTATTATTTATAAATATTTAATTTGTTTTATTAAATTATTTTCTTATTCTATTATTAATGTATATTTATTTTCTACAAGAGATTACAGTGAAAATTATCAATAAAAATATTTAAATTAATTATAAAACGTATAACAGAAGTTATATGATAATTTTTATAAATCAATTTGATTTTTCCTTAAAAAAGAAAATGAAAAAACAATTAACGTATAATAAGAATCGTATGAATCAGTATGTTGACATAGAATCAAAAAAATATTTAATATATATAAAGTGTAGTATAATTTAACCACTCAATTTAAATAAAAATTTACACTTTAATATTATATAAATAAAAAATTAAATGAGTATAAATAATGAAGATATAACGAGTATAATCAACATAATCACAAAGAAGATTATTATTAAAAAATATATAAATTCACTATTAATATTACGGAAAAATTTTACAAAATATTACGTGAGAAAATATTTTATTAAAAACTATTTTAATTTTTAAAGCTAGCACATAAATTACATTATCTATTTTTTTTATCTAATTAAGACATTAAAATTTCTATTTAAAAAGTTACTGATGAACAGATAACTGGAGACAGGCAGATCATTTGAATTTCACTAGAAAAAGAATTTTTATTTTTTAAGAAAAAGAAAATTATTGGATCAATATTAGATCGAGAACATTCCGAAATAATAATGATTGCTGTTTGGATTAGTACAAAGTCACAAACAAAAAGTCTATTTCCACGTCAGACTGAAACATATTCCGGCCAAGCGGCACCCCCTGCCCGCTCGTACGTATCGTCTCAATCTCTCCGTCTCCACCTCCCTAATTCTCGCAAATCAACCCCAAATTAGCAATTGATAAGGTAGGCAGATTGATGGATTGTTAATTATAGATTGCGATCGCTATTTGGAGTTGCGATGAATTCTCCTTTTGGAGATACGACCTACACTAAGGTGTTCGTGGGGGGATTGGCATGGGAGACTCAGAGCCACACATTACGGCGTCACTTTGATCAATACGGCGACATCTTAGAAGCCGTCGTCATCTCCGACAAGAACACCGGCCGTTCTAAAGGCTACGGTTTTGTCATCTTTCGTGATCCTGATTCAGCTAGGAGGGCTTGTGTTGATCCTAATCCTATCATTGATGGTCGCAGGGCTAATTGTAATCTTGCCTCTCTTGGCCGTGCTCTTCCTTTCCCTTCCACCCTCCCTCCATATGGTATCTCTACTTGTCTGTACTAGCCTCTATAGTTTATGTGTTTCGCCATTTTATTTTCTGTTTATTTTTTAAATCTTGTAGGTGCACAGAGAACGCCAATTCCTTCTCCTTTTGGAGGTGTGCAATCCCCTAGAGCTGCCTATAATAGAAGTCCTGGCTACCATCAACCGGTTCCGTACGGTTACCAGCCTGGGTTCTTCTATCCTCCTTATGGGTGAGTCTTTTAAATCTATATAACTGAGGATGTTTTGGCCAATTTTTTAAAGGTCAACTTTTGAATTGGGTTGGCTCTTTTCTTGTATTGTTTGTGAGTGTAGCACTTTCTAATTGCAAATTAATGTTGTTCACTTAGTTATTGTTCTGGTCGGTTTGGTCTATGTTGGTATAGCATTGTTGTCTGAGTTGTTGTTGTGCTTCTTGTTGAGAGAAGCACTACGACCAAATGCATAAAGCAAAAGAAATCTGGTGTCACCTTTGACGCATTTAACGACTCAACTTACTTCAACTTCTTAAATTGTGCCTATTAACAATTCAATTTGTAAAATTTTTCTGTTGAAACAAGATGTGAAAATAAGTTCAAAACATTATATTAATCATATATCAAATCAATATTTTGCACATAAAAACTAGAAACACCAAAAAGCTAGTGTTGCTAGTGTATAGAGGTGTGTAATGTTACCAAATTTTTTCATAACTTAAAGTTCATAACTAAGTATTCATTAATGTCAAGAAATAGAAAGTCTCTTTAGACAACCTCTATCTATATAGTCCTAGGTACATGGAAGTTTATGTAGGACATGATCAAACCATTTCAAACATCCAACATGTGCCAATTGTGCTTTTTGGCAGATTTGGAAGATGTTTGGCTCAACTTATTCATGTAGCTGATTTGCTAAACTAGAGTTGTTTGGTGAGGATTTTGATCAGCAATTGATGCTAATGATTCGTATTTATATTATATTTGGACTCTACTACCTTTACAAAAAACAACTGTTAAAAAGATTTTTTTTCCAATTTAATATTTTTATATGATCATTTGATTATAAATAATTAAAGATAATAAATAATTATTAAATATTATAAATTAATAATTAATATTTTTATTTATATAGCACATTAAAATAGAAAATAATATATATAACTTAAAAAATAAAAATATTTATATATGATACGGAACAATCTATGCAAATAACTATATTTTAAGTGGTCATTTTATATTTCACTAACAACAATTCTTAAAATTTTATCAAGCACTAACATTTATTAGCTAGTTGCTTTTAGCTACCAACTATCAACTAGTAAGAAGTAAAACTAAACTAGAGTCGTAAATGAATTGAACCGCTCTTGAGCTTCTTGAGACTCAGCTGGATAAGCTTGCTTGAGCTGGTTTGATAAGCTTATCGAGTGAAGCTCGTTTAAATGAGCAAGTCAGGTTTATCGAGCCAAGCTCACAAGCAATCCTGGGAGCCAACTTTATCAAGGCAAACTGAGCTCACAAGCTGGCTCAGTAAGCCAAAATTAATTAAACTTACAGTGACGTCGTTTTGGTTTGATAACTTGAACTACGCTCGTTATGAACCCTTATCGAGAGGTTTTATATTTTGGAATGGACAAATCTCATTTATAAGCTTGAGCTCAAACATATCCTTATCGAGTAGAGATTGAGCTCACCAGAGCTCGACTTGGCTCAGCTTATTTACAGCTCTAAGCTAAACCAAACAGGTCCTTACTCATTTCTAATCTTATGTGACAATACATTCATCTTAATATCTATATTTTAGCAACATTCATTTGCTAGTCTTTACAATTTGTGTGTGTGTATATATATATATATATATATTTTAAAGATGACTATTACTTCGGTTTTCATCAAAATATTGTGTCTGAATTGTGTGAAAATCTGTGTAATGTTTGACTTGGGCCTCACAGTGTAATAGGATCTTTTTTTTTTTTTCTTTTTCTATTTCAGGAAATTGTCTCATTTTTCTTTTTCTATCTCAGGAAATTCAGTTATTTTCTTTGTTGCAGGTATGCAACTTATGGATCTGATTATGTCTATCCACAGGTCAATATTTTGAATTACGATTGCTATCTTGATATCTCAAAACTCAAAGCTGATGTGTTTTATTCATCTTAACCAGGGTGTGTATAGTCCTTATGCCAGTCAACAATATATTCAGGTATATGGCATGCCTGGTACTGTTAATCCTGGGGCAGGTTCACGTGGACAGTTTGTGCAACCTAATCCTGGCATTCGTGGCTATTCCACTGCACAGAATTATGGAATGCCAGGTCATCAAATTGTACAATTCGGTGGAGTTTCCAATAGAACAGCTACAGCTAACATTCCCTCAAATCAAGCACCACATCCTTCAGGCAACCTTCTATTTTTATTGCCAAGTATTTTCTATTCTCCAGTAGTGTATAAAGAAGACAAGCTGCACTTAGCAATTAGTTCATGTAAAGCCAATTGACAGCAGCTTGTGCAATCCCAATCTTCCAATAATGCAGTTTTATATAAGCACGATAATGGTGGATAACATAATCAAGACTTTTCTGGCTTTTATAGGAATCGGAACCCAAGATGCTGGACAGGCCCAAATAATAATATCTGCTAATTCTCCTCAATTCACTAGTGGTTCTGATCAAACAGCCAGTTGATTGTTTGAGGTATAGTTGTTTCTTGGTTTGAGAATTGCCATTCTGCCTTCAAAGTCTGAATGTTTATGCATGAGATCTTTTTTTTCTCTCTCTCTCTTTCTCCATGCAGGTACTCCTTTTATTGCATAAGATTAAGGAAATTAATACTGATGGGCTTCAATTCTGACCTTGGAAGTTGTCATACTTTCGTTGTTAGGTATGCCTGCATTTCCTCTTGACACTACAGTTAAATAACTTATTTGAACAAACTGCAGAGCGATTTGTTTCCTTACCATAAATTTGTTGGTTGGAAGAACATAAGATCACATTATGTAGGGAACAAAAAAAATAATGTGAGGTTGCCGTGTCAGTAGGATTCTAAAAATTCATTCGTTAAACCAGATAGGTTCCCTTCATACAAAGTTGCAACAGTCAAGTTTGCTCTATTTTGCCTCATATGTACCTAGATCCCAATATCACCGGTTTTAAAGAGAATAATGATATGCATGAGGTTTGATCATTTTTTTGATTCTGGAAAATTGAGTCTTGTTGAATCTGGCGAGAGCAAACAGGACTGGGACCGAATGTGGGTTGTACTTTATACATTAAACTGTGACTTAGGGCCTTATCCAATATTATTTGGTACATGAAGTGTAATTATTATGCATTATGGGGTTGAACTCTGAGAGTGTTGGTCTCCTCTCCTCTCACTAACTTGTGCTCTCCTAATTTTAGATCCTATTTGCAACTAACTTTCATGGGCACTCTCATTGTTAGAGAGCCAAATCAATCCTTGAATGTTGATTGCCTTTTCTAGTATTTGGTTCATGTATTTCTCTTGACTTTGCACAATCTGGTACAGAGATGTTTCTCCACTTGTTTGTGGAGCTTTTACTAACTTTCAAGTCTGAAGCAATCAAAGAGTGGAGCATTAACTCTTTTTTTTTTTTTTTTTTGTGTGTCTTTTCAAATGTAATTCTTATTTGAATTGGTGTACCTTCAAATGCTGAGTTCCACATGGAAAAAATGGTCCATTTATCAGTGAATATATATATTGATAAAATGATAATTATAATCATATTATTATCTTATCCTTGTGTTTATATAATATTTCAATTAAGAGAAGTTTTTATATAATGACAGGTATCCATAATCATCATCACCATCATCATCAATAGCACAAAAGAATTGAGGCAGCCTGAAGCAAAAAAAGTAAGGAACATTCTGAAAGTTGATCTTTTGTTAGTGTCGGCTTCGAGCCACTGACAGTGCCGTCCGAAGGTTTTTGCCGGGATACAAATTCCTGCAAATGTTGTAAATATGTGTAAATTTGTAAATCTCACAGCTAAGAGTCAAAATTTGATTCTTTAATTGTCAGGATACAAGACATGGGTTCATGGTCATTTGATAGGCTGTGCATTTCAAGCAGTCTTACACTGTAAATATTGTCATTTTGTCTTCTGTAAATATCATTTAAGACACTTGTACACAATTGGTGACTTTTTTTAAAAAAAATTCTGATATGCAATGGAATGGCGCCTAATTAAAAAAGGGTATGAACAGGAGTACGATGTCAGGTGTCAAGGGGAAAATTTTCCTTGCTGATAGTGATTTTTTATTAGCGCATGGAATTATCAGGAATTCAGGCCATTGATCAAACTGGCAGAACTGAATCAAATTGTAAAAAGTGAATTGAAATTAGCTTTTCCTTGAAATCAAATAAAACCGAAGTAAGTTTGGGAATCAGATCGAGTTGCTTTGATTTTACTCAGTAAGTTTGGTTTGATTTTACTCAGTAAGTAAGTTTGGGAATCGGATCAGTTGGTTTGATTTTATTCAGTAATTAATTTCAAAGACTGAAAATTGAAATTATAGAAAAGTTGGAAACCGAAACTGAAAATAATTTAGTTTAGTTCGGTTTTTTATTTTTATTTTCTATGCTCTATAATAGAACCTTTTTTCTATTTTCTATGCTATTAGCTTTTGACAAAAATAATGCTCTTCTTAAAACTATTTTTCAATTTAATGTGTTTTCAAAACTAATTTTCAATTTAACGTTAGTTCTGACGGGGAAAGACAATGTTGCACAAAAACAAACAATTGAGTTGGTGGCTTAAATGTAATAGAAAAAGTTATCCGTACTGATAAGTAGTTAGCAAAAATTAATATTTATATGAATAAATAATAATTTTTATTTTTTATTGAGACTCACAATTTAATTGGTGGTTTCAATACGAAATGAAAATTTTTAGTTAGTCAATTTGCCTTTTCACTAAAACAAATGAAAATTTTTAGTTAGTCAATTTGCCTTTTCACTAAAACAACAATCCGTTTGACATTTTTAGTGTAACTATGAGATGTAACCACTAGTCAACAACAAGTACATAGTGAAATTTGCTAAGAGTCAACTAGATTAATTAGTGGTTTTAATAAAAAATATTTATTCACTCAAAATATTTTTTCACCAAAACACCCATATAATCTACTGATTTTGGTGCAAGACATTTGATATATGCAATAAACTGACATTGGATTTCATTTCGACGTGCAGCAGTTGGAGCTGTGGTAATTATTTGATATCTTTTTATCTTATCTTATAATTTCTTAATCTAATTGAATAATAAATTTTGCTCTTATTTCTATAATATTTTTTTAATACAGGCAAACGGACTCCAACACATATATCACGGTTTAACATCATCAACATTCCATCAAAGATTATTTAGCCTATTAGGTGCAATGAATGAAGAAATTCGTATCAAAACTCTTTTTATACTGTAACCTGCCCCTCCATCTATAGAGTTTCCTCATGTTCAGACACCAAAAGAGCTATAGACGTGAAGGAGACGTGAAATGGCATCTAGATTTATTCCAGTTGAAGCCTTGCCAAAAGACGATATACCTCAAGTCCCTCCCCCTATGACATATAACTATTATGAAGGTTATCGCACTAATTGTCCAGCACATCATCTTTTGCACCACAACTTGAGTGGAGTATACCATCTGCAGCATTAGAAATGTCATTGAACATTTATTACACTCTGATGATGCAACTTAGCAAATCCATACTTCTTTCTCTGAAATAGGAGAGACAACGCCATTTCAATATACAGTACCTGCTTTCAATAATTTTGTGGTGTCTTTTGACACACGTGATTGATGTACATCTCATGTTAGGCACTCATTTAATGATTTCTTTGCATGATGATGGTACCCGAGCAACAGACTAGTCTAACAATTTCTGCCCACAACAACTATATGTGAATGTGGTTCAAGCTCCTCGCATGAGTATCGATATAAATATTGAGCATGGAGAAAAATATCAAGGTATTAGAGAAGATGCAGTACGCCGAAATCCACGTCGTAATAGGAGGCCTCCAAGGTGTGGTATAAGAGGACATGTGGATAATTAATACGATTAATTTTTCATGTATTAACTATTAAGACATTTTTAATATCATACAAGTTCAACTTAAAACATTTTATTACTCTCGGTAATTTTTAACTGTGTAAGGAAGTTTATGCTTTTATTACTTAACTTGAAATAATTGTAGACAAAAATCACTAGATCATACGTGTATTTTGGTGAAAAAAATATTTTGAGTAAACAATTTTTTTTTATTGAAACCACTAATTAATCTGTGGACTCTTAACAAAATACTATTTCCCCATGTACTTTTTGTTGACTAGTGGTCACATCCCATAGTTGCACTAAAACCACTAAACGAATTGTGTGTTTTAGTGAAAATGCAAATTGACAACTTAAAATTTTCATTTTGTATTAAAACCACCAATTGGATTTGTGGTATAAAAAATAAAAATTATTGTTTATTCATATAATTACTTTTTACTGATTATTTGTCGGTACGAGTTACTTTTTCTATTGCACTGAAACTACCAACTCAATTGATGGTTATAGTGCAACATTATCTCTCCATGTCATGACAAACATTAGATTAGTAAATAATTTTGAAATGACATTAGATTGGGAAATAGTTTTTTGAAGAGCATTATTTTTGTCAAAAGCTCACTCTATTATAGAAACTTTTTCTATAATTAATTAAGTTATTAAGTAGATGAATTATAATTCGTAAATTTTTTAAGTTGGACAATGTAATTGATAGCCCTTCGTTTCGTTGAATTTAACATAATATTAATTATTTTATTTCAATTTTATCATTATTTAGAAATTTACACTAAATTTTATTTTAATTAAAAGAAAATCAACTAAGCATTACCTTGTACGGATTCCTTTGACTTTTTATATTAACTAGGTAAATACCCCCGCATGACTTGCTTTTTTACTGTATATTATACTTTTAGTTTCTAATTTATTTATAATTTGTAAGTTGTTTAGTATATATAATTTTATAGTATATATAGACTTTTCAAAACTTAGAAAATTAAAAATGGTGAGTTGAAAATATAAGTTGATATATATACAAAAGAAAAAAGAAAAATTTAAAAATTCATATATATATATATATATATATATATATATATATATATATATATATATATTGAATTTCATTTTTTCTTATCTTAATTAATCTAATCATAAAATAAAAGGATAAATTCAAAAATTCAAAAAATTCAAAAATTAAGTAGATAAATAATTATTTTAAGTAAATATTAATTTTTAAAATAAAATTATTGATGGCTTGTGATTGATTTCTAATAATTTAGATAACAACATTAAAATTTTAAATTATGAGGCATTTAATTTCAACGTGATTAAATAAAATTTTTACATATAAATACAAATAGATTTTATAAAGATATGTATTTGATTTTAAATTGGAACTCCTAATGATTCTAGAAGATTTGAAATTATTAAATTATTTAAAATTCTAGTAAATTATTTTTCAATGTAAATTTGAAAATTATTAAACATCCCTTAATTAGTTATAGCTATTTGAACCTATTTCTAAGTAAAATACTTAATTATGAGTATGATATGACTTTACGTAAAAGTTCAAACGAATTCATCCAATTTAGATTTGAATAATTAATTGATAAAGTTAGTTTTATATAAATAAAATGTTTCAAAAAATTAGATCACCAAAACATACTGAATTAAAATATTATCATAAGACGAAATTATAAACAATAATTCTATACTCTTTATTTTAGCACCTAATTCTTCAAACAATGGTTCGATTCGATTCTGTTATATTCTGATATTAAAACCTTTGTCAAACTTATCTTTGCAGAAATCCCTCAGATAAGATATCACATATTATATATATATGTTAAACCCAGCAAAACTCTTTCAAAAATTCAAATACTAAAAGTGTATCAAATCTGAAGTTGTATGCAATATATTACGTTAATATTACTATAATGATAATTACATGAATTAAAATATAAAAAAAATATAACAATGAATAGAAAATTTTTTTATTCATAAAATTTTTATTCACCACCATATACATTTCCTAATTCCACCACTGCATTAAGAGAATAAACTTAAGGCAAAGTTTGTAGGTTTGTAGCTAATAATTAGTAGTCATTCTTGCAAATTATATTGATCTTTTCTTGATTTGATATTGACAGTCGATGCTATCTTGTGCCGCTTTAGAGCTATAAATGAGAAAATAGAATGATAGGTTAATTTTTTGTTAGAAAAAAAAAATAAATCATATCATATATATATCAAAATAAAAGAAAAAAATTATAAAGAAACAATTATTAGTTACCCATTAAATTATTAGTTACCTGTTAAAAATCAAACAATCACAAAAATATGATAGAAACAAAAAGAAAAAAAAAAAAAACCTTATTCATGGTTCAAGTTGGAAATTCCGTATGAGGAATACAAGGCTGAAACTTAATTCTTCATGTAGGGAGAAGAGAATAAATAGAGAGAGAGAGGAGAAGAGATAAGTTTTAGAATTTTAAATTGTATGAAGGATTGTTAAACTATCGATTGATTAGGGATTTAAAATTATTTTTTAAAATAATAATTATCTCTAATAATTATCCAAATTTCCATTATGATAAAAATTTACAAATTTATGGAAAAAGGGAAAAAATAAATGATAAAAAAATATTAAAACTAAGAAAATTTATAAAAAGAAGGAGAAAAGAGAAAGTGTCGTGTCAATTTTCTGAAGATTTTTTTTACTTCAGGATTATATATATATAAATGGATTGAAAAATAATTGAACCATCTAATTTAAATAATAATAATAATAATTAATTAAGATGCCGTTTGTTTTCGAATAAGTTTATTGTTTTTCATTTTTTCCTTAAAAAGTAAACAAAACTCGTTTGTTTATATGTATTTAATTTTTTTATTTACTTTTTAGAAAATTGTTTTTTAAAACAAAAAATAAATTTTATGAAATCACAAATAATTGTTTATGTAATTGTGCTTTCTATTTTTATTCTACATTCCTCTTTTTTTTTTTTTTCCTTTTCTATAAAACTTGTTCTCATAAAGTTGTATTATTATTATTATTATTATTATTATTATTATTATTATTTTCTCTATCCAAATGTCATTTATTTATCCAAAATATATAACCATTAGCTTTATTTATCTCTATTAAATTCTACATTTTTTTTCCTATCTCTTCTCTATTTAGTATTATTTTTATATTTATTATTATTTTCTCTATTCATATGAATTTAATATTATTTAGTATTATTTATTTATTATAATACTTGGATATTATATTTTTATTCAATTGATTGTATACGTAATAATCAATTGTTAATTTAACTTTTAATTTAAAAATTAATGTGTTAAATATTTTTAATTATTTTGTCTTAGATTTTATATTTTTATATTTTTTATTATTATCTAAAATCTCTATTAATGGTTTAATAAGGAAGAGATTTGTTAATTAGAAGAATTAAAAGAAAAAAAAATAATTTCAGAAAAAACAAAATTTCGAGAAATAAGTGATCAAAATCTGAAAACAACTTTATGTTTTTAATAAATAAAAAATTAAAAACAAACAACTGAAATAAATACAGTCTAAATTATTTTTTAATTAATTCTTTATAGTTAATAGAGATAAATTTTGATGGAGATTTTTTTTAAGTTGAAATAAAATAATTAATATTATTTTAATTTTTTTTAAAATATCATCTAAGTGAAAAAAAAAAAGTCAAAAACTATATATTTTTAAAATTTAAAACTATTTACAACTATTTTTAAAATTTAAAACCTCCTGATCTTACAGTAAATCATGGCTGAGGAATTGGGCCTGGCCTGACAACATCAAAGATTTAGCTGCTGAAACTTGAAAGGGCATGAAGACTAGAATCAGTGCTCCCAATTCTGAATTGGGAAAATTGTAAATAAGAAATTGATGCATTCTAATTAAAATTCGCCTGTTGGTGCAGCTAACTTCAATTTCAATTTACAATTTACAGACGAATTAATAATGGATGAGTATCCGGAGGAGCTACGGACTCCGCCGGTGGGTCTGATAGCCTTGGTCGGATGTCCTGAGCACCACTCCGTCATATCCGCCCACCTCCACTCTGAACAGCCACCAATCAACACCCTTGCCTTGCCGGACCTCTCTAAGATCTCTCTCCTCTTGTCTTCTAACAAGAAGACGACGACTCCTGATCCCACCTTAATTCCTACTGCTGGTATTCTCAAGAGAGATTGGCTTCTTAAACACCGCACTAGGGTTCCGGCAGTTGTCGCCGTTCTCTTTAGTTCCGATCATGTCTCTGGGGATCCCGCTCAGTGGCTTCAGCTTTCCACTGATCTTGAAAATCTCAAGTACTCACTTGCCATCTCTTCTTTTCATTTCTAATCTAATTGTTTTGACCTCAATTTTCAATTTGTTTGTTTTATTGACAGAGTCTTGATTCGTCCAAAGAATATCAAATTGGCTGTGATAGTAGTGCAGTCTTCTTCCGACGGTAACTCAACTTGTCTAACAACTGTTCTGTTCGATTCTGTATTTCTACTATAAGTTGCAGTTACTATGTATTAAAAGAACGTAAAACTTATAAATGCAGATGATATCAGCGAAGATCGAATCATTGCACTTCGCAAGCGAGCTGAATTGGACCCCAAATACCTTATGGTCTTCAACCATACTGATGCTTATCAGCTTAAACAATCCCTTAGCAAGTATGTTAATGTTTCTTTTATTTGTTTCTTCCTTATAACTTTCCTTGTTGATCTTTTTATTAATGCTGGGAGCTGGTATCAATTGTGCAGATTGGGCAGCACATTTGCTGAGTTAGCTAATACATATTACAGAGATGAAGGCCGAAGGATTAAAACACGCGTCGAAAAGAAGAATTTTAATTCTAATGAGTTGAATATTCGCTATTGCTTTAAAGTAAGAATCTTTATCAAGTTTTATTCACTTGGGGGAATTTAAATTTCATAGTCGTTGCATGATTATTGAAATGTGGTCATAAAATCAATTTGGTGGTGAACTATTGTGAATCTATTCTTTTATTATTCAGATCATCTTACTATCCAGAGCTTGTAGAAGTCGATCATTGGAAACATTGTGCAAACTTTGGGTCTATTGAAAGTCCTCACTGCTTGTGTTATGAATTGCTAGGTTGCTGTATATGCAGAGTTCCGGAGAGATTGGGTTGAAGCTTTTAGGTTTTATGAGGATGCATATCATACACTGCGGGAGGTATTTTCACATACTCATCTTCTACTGTCACTTTTGCTGTATTCTTCCTACAGCTAATGTTTGCAGACACAGGGCACCTCTCAACTGCATAGACTTGAATTTTCTTTGCAGATGGTTGGAACTGCAAATAGGTTGCCAGTAATTCAGCGATTGATTGAGATAAAAACTGTAGCTGAGCAACTTCATTTCAAAATATCAACTTTGCTATTACATGGTGGGAAGGTAGTAGAGGCTGTTACATGGTTCCGCCAACACATTACTTCTTACAAGAAGCTTTTAGGACCAGCAGAAGCTACATTTCTTCACTGGGAATGGATGAGTAGGCAGTTTTTGGTGTTTGCTGAATTGCTTGAGACCAGTGCAAAAGCGATTCATAGCAGTTCTAATCCAGCTTTGGTCACCACTGACAGGCCTTTAACTGAGTGGGAATTGCAACCAGCTTATTACTATCAGGTGAGGAGCTTGATACATCTAGAATTTTAACTTCTTAATTTGTTAGGAACACCATGATCCCTCCTGCTGCAGTGCTTTGTATACTTGAAGTCTTCTAGGCCTTTTTTTCTTGTTCCCCATTCATTTTTTTAGTGCAATGTAAAGAAAGGAATAAACAAAATGCTGAAATCAAGACATGTTAACATCTAAAAGATGATGCTCTTTTTGAATAATGGGTGGAATAAGTTAATATAGTCCATGATTGCTCAAGTGCTATTATTAGTTTATGCATATTGGTCTGTTTGAGGATGATTTTACTATCATTACTTGTTCTGTCTCTTGGATAGAAATAAAAATGTGCCTTAACTCTTACTTCCTTTGTGCATATCATCAATGCTAGTTTGTTATTACAACCATAATTCTGAGCATATTAAGCAATGTTACACTGATAAGAGTGAGACCCATGACTGTGATTTTGATTGTCATGATTTTGGTGTTAGTAGCTCTTGTAATGTGAGCAAGTCATCACCCATTGCTTCCTTACTGATTTTCTGTGGGACCTTGATCCTGCAACTAGCCAAACCAGCATCAACACATAAGATGACCTCTTTTTTTCCAGAATATGTATATTTCTGAAAGCATAAAATTCAGTCATATATCTGCTAAGTTTAGTTGTGGCTTATAGCTGCACCTTTATTTCTTTTGTTCGTTTATTTCTTATTTATTTTTTATTTTGCTGCCATATTCTCTTAACCGCTTCACTTGAATGCATCTCTAAAATATCTGCATTATTGAATCTTTGCATCTCCAATCGAGCTACTTGATAGATTTCTGAAGATGTATTCAATGTTTATGAAAAGAGTTATATATAATGAAGTTGGTATCATTATGGCTTATCTGGCCAGTATACCTTGGAATATCTGGTTTCATGACTTATCGAATTGCTAACTGATTGTTTAAACTGCCATATAACAGTGTTCAAATCTCTTCCCCCCCCCCTCTCTCTTTCCTTTTTTTTTTTTTTAAAAAAAAAAAAAAAAAAAAAAAAGCCACCGGAAAAAGCTTTTATTTGGAAAGTAAATTTTCATACTTTTAAAAGTTAGGCTATGCTTCTTATTTTGTTGAATCACCATATTGAATTTTGAAACAGTTAGCTGGTCACTACCTGAAGGAGAAGAGAACATCTCTTGAACTTGCACTGTCAATGTCACAAGCTGCTGATGAGATTGATTGCAGTGCTGAATCAGTGGCACCTTCAGTTTATGTGGGTCAGTTTGCTCGATTACTTGAGCAAGGGGATGCACTAGCTATGCAATCGTGAGTCTTGACTCATTTACATCTTAAATGTGCTTTAATTACTCTGTTCACTAATGCTAGATAATTTCATCTGGCTTCGCAGTCTTACTGATGAAGAGTACACCCAGTATGCTATTGCAGAAGGGAAAAGATTTCAAGATTCTTTTGAAATTATTGCTCTTCTTAAAAAATCTTATGAATCATATATCAATCTCAAGGCCCAGCGAATGGCTTCTCTTTGTGGGTTCCAGATGGCTAGAGAATATTTTCAAGTGGATGATTTTAGTAATGCAAAGCAATTACTTGATGGTGTTTCAGGTTTATACAGAAAAGAGGGATGGGCCACTTTATTGTGGGAAGTCTTGGGTTTTCTGCGTGAGTGTTCAAGGAAATGTGGTATGGTGAAAGAATTTATAGAGTACTCCCTTGAAATGGCTGCATTGCCAGTATCAGATGTCCAATATTTCAGATCTAAAGATTGTAGTCCAGCTGGTCCTGCAAGTGTTGCTCAGAAAGAAGTTATACATAAGGAGGTTTTTCAGCTTGTCAATGGAGAAACAGGGGTGGCATCAGTCTCAGATAATAGTGAGCTCAAAGTAAACCAAGATAATCCCCTGCATCTTGAGATTGATCTTGTCAGTCCCCTTAGATTGGCACTTCTTGCTTCAGTTGCTTTTCATGAACAGATGATGAAGCCTGGTGTTCCTGCCTTGATTACACTGTCACTTCAATCACAATTGCCTCTTACTGTTGAAATTGATCAATTAGAAGTGCAGTTTAATCAATCAGAGTGTAACTTTGTCATCATAAATTCCCAAAAACCTCCATCTGCTGCAATGTCCATTGGCCAACAGGGTCACCGTGTTGAAAGTTCTCCTTCTCTAACACTTGTTACTAATAAGTGGCTACGGTTGACATATGCCATTACATCTGGTCAGTTAATTTCTCATGTAGTCTAAATGTTTTCCTATCTCCTATATGTTCATTTTGGATATGAAAAATAATGTTTTACGAGAAAAATGGCTATTAGTTCCATTTCATGAAGTTTTTCAGCTGGACAGTGGACAAACTTGAACCACATGATTGCCTTGATCTGATAAAGTCCCATTCTCTAGGGCATTGTGTGCGATAAATGAATATGGTCTTGCCAATCTTTTTGATGCAACTCGATGCACCCTAGTGCGGACACCCTTGTTTTGATAATGCAATAAATTTTAACCAAGTACAATTAACTTTGCACAAATTAGCATGGGTTTGCAGCAACTGTTAGCCATTTGAGTTCTGTGTGTATGGGTGTGTGAGTGAGAGAGCACGCAAGGGGAAGGGAGGTCTTTGTATTGCACTTGAAGAGGTCATTATTAATTTAGATAGAAGTAATTGTACTCATAAAAAATATCGTGCATGTGCATATCTAAGTGTGATGCAATTTTGGTTCTTTTGCTATGAAATTTGTAAGTCCCAAAACCATTTAGCCATATGATTGGGAGTTAGGTCCCCCTTCTGTCCAATTTTCACTTATTCTCTCTGTTGGGACATTGCTTATTTTTGAAATTTTCCTGGCCCTAATGTGTCGTTTCCTTTTAGAAGGCATTATTTGTGGTATCACTCATATGCTTCTAATGTAACATTGTTGTTCAGAACAAAGTGGGAAGCTGGAGTGCATATATGTTGTTGCAAAAATGGGAGCCCACTTCACAATTTGTTGTAGAGCTGAAAGCCCTGCTTCAATGGATGGTTTACCTCTTTGGAAGTTTGAAGACTGTGTAGAGACTTTTCCAACCAAGGATCCTGCTCTTGCATTCTCTGGTCAGAAGATTACCCAGGTTGAAGAACCAGACCCGAAAGTGGATCTTATTTTAGGTGCTTCTGGACCTGCATTGCTTGGAGAGTGCTTCGCTATTCCTGTTACTGTGGCTTCCAAGGGTCATGCCATCTTTTCTGGTGAGTTGAAAATCAATCTAGTGGATGTAAAAGGAGGCGGGTTGTTTAGTCCGAGGGAAGCAGAATCATTCTCTATGGATAACCAGCATGTTGAGCTTCTTGGTCTTAATGGGCCAGAAGGAGAAGATGAATCTCAAGCAGGACCTGATAAAATAAAGAAAATTCAGCAGTCCTTTGGTTTGATTTCTGTTCCTGTTCTGCAAGATGGAGAATCATGGTCCTGCAAACTGGAAATTAAGTGGCATCGACCCAAACCAGTTATGCTTTTTGTATCATTGGGCTATTTTCCAGATAGCAGTGAAATAACTTCACAGAAAGTCCATGTCCACAAGAGCTTACAAATTGAAGGAAAGAATGGTGTTCTAATTAGCCATCAGTTTATGCTGCCATTCAGGCAGGATCCTCTGTTGCTATCAAAGCTCAAGCCAGCTCCTAATTCTGATCAACGCGCATCACTACCGCTGAATGAAACAAGTATACTAGTTGTTACTGCTAAAAACTGCAGTGAGATTCCATTGCAGTTACAATCCATGTCTATTGAAGTGGATGATGATAATGAAAGGTCATTTACCTTGCAACATGGTGGTGAGGATCTTTTGGGACCTGCCTACCTTGTGCCTGAAGAAGAGTTCAAAAAGGTTTTCACTATCATTCCTGAGGTGGAATCATCAAACCTCAACTTAGGATCAGTCTCCCTAAGATGGAGGAGAAAATCTCAAACTGAAGGTCAGTCTAGTTCTGCTGCTGAATCTTGGGTTTTAACTAAACATAAACTTCCTGATGTAAATGTAGAGTTATCCCCATTGGTTTTAAGTGTGGAATGTCCACCATATGCCATTCTAGGAGATCCCTTCACATACTCGGTCAAAATTCGAAACCAGACACAGTTGCTTCAAGAGGTGAAATTCTCATTGGCTGATGCACAAAGTTTTGTGTTATCTGGATCTCACAGTGACACAGTTTTTATTCTTCCAAAATCTGAGCGCGTTCTTGGTTACAAGATTGTGCCACTTGCGTCAGGTTTGCAACAGTTGCCTCGAGTTACTGTGACTTCTGTGCGATATTCAGCTGGGTTTCAACCATCATCTGCTGCATCTACTGTTTTTGTCCTTCCCTGTAATCCTCATTTCAACACAGCTGATACAGGAGACAGGGGGATGGAATCCGTTGCAGCAGAGTAGTATTGCCACTCATGCTGGTTAATATTTTGCAGAAACAAGATCCAGTCATCAAGGCTGCACAATGATTTGTCGACGGCCAAGTGATCATTTCATGCCTGGCTGTAGCTGGATTTGGAAGAAAAAAATGTGGTTTTAAGTGCTTTTGTCTTCGGAGGGAATCTTTCAAAAAGGAGTTCAGAATGTTGAAGTGTTCTGAACAGATGTACTGACCCATACAGGCATATCGTTATGTCATATGGCTTGTAAAGAGTGGAGATGGTGATTTGCATTTCGAGGCGGATTTGGTTCTTGCAGGGAGTTACTATCATTATGCATCCCATATCCTTAATGAAAATGTTACTGCGTATAATCTTAAGCAGGTAATAGAATTGCCTTATTGTTTGATAGATGTCAATTTATAGATTCTTTCGTTAGAGAGATGGGAAAAATTGTACTTAACCAGTTGACAGGTGAATCACTCGAACTGTGGATAAATATGGCATTTTTTTTTTTATTTTTTGAGATGTTATTTTGTTCATTTTTTTTAGTTATATTTTAGAGGATGAGTGCTGATAAGGCACAAAATGGTGGTGCACCTGTCACAGAATTTTTTTTTTAAAATAAAAATATGTATGCTTATTGCTCATTGGTTATAATGTTACATTATTAGAGAGACGCAAAACACTTTCTTAAATTTCTTGAAATTCTAGTGTTATTGAAACCGTACATTGTCATAAGCATCCCACGTGTGTATATGTGTGCACGCACGTGAGCGGGCAGTGGGGTTATGCTATACTAACAGATCCAATCCAAATTAGCTGATTTGTACTTAAAAATAAATTCAATTGGCTATACATGGTAATCAAACCAAAACTGAAAACTAAACAATTTTATATGTCTCGGTAACTGAATTTCTAAAACAACTATCACGGTCCCGACCAAATTGAGTCAGTTTAGTTTGGTTATCAGATAGAAAAAAGTGCAGTAAAATTAGCAAAGAGTGGAGATGGTGATATACATTTCAGGACAGATCAGTATCATACACATAACAGCATCAATATATCCTTGTCATTGTCATTATATAAAAATTTAACTCATTCCATTTGAGCATTGGCAGAGAGCAAATATCTCAAATTAAATCTTATTCATCAAAATGCTTCAAAAACAAACCACCTATAAAAGGTGAAGTTAAAAAAAAGAAGAGAAAATTAGCAAAACCAAAACCAGATATTCTCAATTTGATACAGTTGCAGCAGATTCCAAGGAAGGTTGATCCTCATTTAGGGCTTCCCAGTTGACTTGCCTCAGTATTTCAAACCTCTCACTCAATGTGACAAATCCAGCTTGTGGAGTAACAATGCCACTATTTCCAGCCTTATGGAGCAGGATCACACTAGAACCCATTTCAGGGCCATGGAGCTTTCCGGTTAGCAACAACCTAAGCGGCATAAAAAGTGATTTCCCCTGCCATAGAAAATGGAAAATGGCAAAGATATATTAAGAGTTGAATGGCATGTATAGGAATCCTTATGTCTATTTTATAAGTGTGAGAATGAGAGATCAAAAGACAATAAAAGAATAGTCATATCACGAAATCCAATCAGAGTCCACCTTGCGCTTAAGAGATTTGCCAAAGCTCTTCACCCACTTCTGCCAGCCAGAATAGCCTTCTTCTAGGGCACCAAGGATTTCACCACTGTCATATGCAGTTAAGAGCCTTGATGAAACTTCAGAAAGATTATCTTCTACAATAGTCTTACCTTCTGGACTGCAGATAGAGTAGATATAGTTAGCCAACTACAATTACCAATTATTTAACTATTTAACTATGGTTGATAATCAAACAATTACACGTCTAATATCATCAAAACAGCTTCAAACATGATTCACAAGGTACCATGATGCACAGGAGTTGCCATTTAACCCCACGTTTGGAAAAATCCCAAACATGAATTCCAAGGGTCCATTTACTGTTTATATAAAACAGCATTTATAACCTTGTGTACAATACAAATACAATAGATAAGGGTCATCACTAAGAATTCACAAAACTCACTTCAAAGAAATAAAGAAATAAAGAAATAAATAATTCAAAGACCCAATTGACTCCAAAAAACATTAGGTTGCTGAAGAGTATCAAATAAATTGTCCAGACGGAGAATAATCTGAAATTATGTTCCAAATTCAATACCAACAGTCAACCACATCTCTAATAGGCATTAGTCCAAGTATACCAGAAATCATAAGGCTATCAAATGAAGCCAAATAACATGATAAAACTCAAAATCCGATATAGCAAACTTCAAAAATACCTCGATAGAGTAGCATGTAAGGGATAAGAAAGCAAATTTGAAAGTGCTTTGTCTGAATCAGTTACCAAGTCAATTCCATCCTTAAGCAGCTGAACTGCTTCCTGTTTGCACAAAATTTATATTGCAAGTATTATCTCAGACTTGTCTATGCAGGATTCACACACAATAACATCAAATAAACAAACCCATAAGAGGAATGTTAACTCTAAATGATGTCATTTCTACATTAAGTACGGCCTCCAGGTATTTCGATCTGTCGAAGAAGAAAAAGAATAGGTCCATAGGGCGTATTTACATATAGAAAAAAGTTTTCTGTTCTCAATTTTCTAACAAAATAGTTTTCTTACAAAATGAAAAATAAAAAATAAAAAATAAAATGGAAAACGAATTCGCTTATTAATATAAAAAAATAATACAATTCAAGAAATTAAAAAAATTATTTGTAACCTTCATAATTAAAAGAAATAAAATAGTATACAACATAATTTAGAAACTTTTTTATTTTAAAATTTTTTAAATATGTATTATTGATCTATTTATAATAATAATATCAATTTTTATCATTTTGTAATTTTTTTAAAAAAATGTTATCAATATAAATATATTTTTATGTAAAATAAAATTTGATTACATATTAAAGCATAATATAAAATTCAAAGAATAAAAACATTTAATTAAGTTAATTAAATATTTTTTTTCAAAAAAAAATTTATATATTATAATTTTAATTATGAAAAAGTCATCTTTTCTTAAATGGAAAACATGACTTTTGTTGTATAAGAAAACTATGGAAAACAACTTAAACCTGATTTCCAAATCTTAGTTAAATTTTAGAGAACTGAAAAACTATTTTCCAATTCTCCAAATAAAAAACTGGCAGGTTTGAACATGACACTCTATTTTCTAGTTTTCTCGGAGAACTTTTCTAGAAAACTACTTTAATTTTCTGCAAGTAAATAGCCCCTTATTAATCCTGTGCTGATTTCATTCTTGGGTTTTCTTTAATACAAGCAATTTCAACCTTCTACTAAAAATTATTAGTATGTCATTTTCAGATTTTCAAAATGCATGTGTTATAGAATCTAGAAGCAAATAAATTAAAAGAAATTCCATTTTTAAGATGAAAAAAAAAAATGCAATCCACAACCAAGAGTAGTACAACTATGTTGCAGCTCATGCAGGCTAAAAGGTACCGCTTCAGGGAATTTATAAATGGAAGTATTATGCATGTAAAAATACAGAGATGAGCCTTACTTCTATAAATGGTCCTTCTGACTCCACAAGGATACCGGTGCTCTTCCACCGTTTACCAATAAGGTTGATCAGTTTCTCTGATGAAAGTGCTCTTAAATGTTGGCCATTCATCCACCTTTAGTTTGTAAATTTATTTATTTTTTAAATGAGAACGTGTTAGACTCTAATTTAACAATATCTAAATATAGTAAGAAAAGATAACATTTCTAACAACTTTCTAATGTATAAATAAATTTACAGGCAAACAAAATGAGAAAAAAAAAAAAAAGAAAAAGTATATATAAAACTCAAAATTAAACCCCAGGTATTGCAGAATATAGGAAAATGAAAGGATACTGCCAGCCAGGGGCAGTGGTTCTCAAAATATAGCATGTTAAGTGCCATGATTACCTCAACTTAGTAGAGTCAAAAATGGCACCACTTTTGTTAACACGGTCAATTGTGAATTTTTCAACTGTCAATTGCATGAAAAAGTTCAAGTGAATACAAACCAGCATAACTCAACACATGTGGCTATGGGAAAACTAATACGTCAATATGTACAGCAAAATACTAACCAAGTTGCTCGAGGGAGAAAAATTCGTTTTCAGTGCCATCACCCCAACCTAAAAGTGCCAGGTAATTCACCATTGCCTGGGGCAGATAGCCCATCTCCCTAAACTGTTAACAATGATTATTGACCATCAAAAATAAATCTGTCTTCACTTGAAAAGAATTGTTATATGCAACAAATATTCAGAATGTTTACATATTTTACCCTAGAGATAACAAAACTAAGATAAGTAACAAAACCAATAACTACCTGACCCACTGAAGTTGCACCATGCCGCTTTGACAGTTTACTGCGGTCAGGAGCAAGAATCAAAGACACATGTGCAAAGCATGGCATGGGGAATCCAAGAGCCTGTAGCAGAATCACATATAGGTTAAAAAAATCAACTTCTTCTTAAAGGATAAAAAGGCAATACACATATATGGATGTGTATACACATGTGCATTCAGAAATATACTTGATGATACCTTGTATATCAGTGCTTGCCTTAAAGTATTTGGCAAATGCTCTTCAGCCCTGAAGGTTGAGAGTCAAGATAAAAAAAGTGCACCAAAAGAACCACATAACACAAACAAACATCAGTATTTGAAAGGCAATAAACAAGAGGAACAAATCCTCTAGCAAATCAAATTATTCCCAGAAATATTTACAGGGACTCCAGCAATTACCTTATAACATGTGAGATGGCCATGGTAGCATCATCAACAGTAACACAGAAGTTGTAAACAGGCTGTCCATTGCTCCTCATAATTACAAAATCTCCAAGTGTGTCCAAGTTCCAACTAACCTTCATGACAAACATTGGGGGTTAAAAGTCTAGACATTTATAATGACCATAAATAGAGTGAATGATGAACTCTGTTATAAAATTAATTTAAAGTAGAGGATTGACGGTCTAAACTGGAGGTTACACCACGCAATGGTTCAACCCAGCAACATAGCCTCCAGGCAGTATTAATGCAAGGTGATCCTAAACCCCCACCAACTCCGCCCCCCACACCCCCCCCCACCCCCCCCCCCCCCCCCTTTTCCCCTCTCTGTTTTCTTGTCTTCTCTTATAAATCATATTTACTTCTTTGGCACAACAGACTACAAAATAAGCACAAATGCCTACCATGGTCAATGGAAGAAGATCCATCAAGGCATGAGAAACCACAGATTAACAACAAATTTTGACCATCATAACAATAGATGTGCAAAGAATAGAACGTACTTCACCCCGAATAAGGTCATTAATTTTTAGACTTCCCTCCTTAGGCACACGAAATCTATATGTGTAAGGAGTTCCCTTTGCAAGCTCTTCCTGTACTTGCTCATCTGTCGCAGTGGCCCACTTTCCAGTGTATACTGGCGGCAATTGCTTTAGTTTCGCAATCTCCTTCATCTTTTCAAGCTCCTGGATAGAAACTATGACAAAAAACAATGAGTTGAACACAATTTTCCCCCCTAGTGATAGCAAACAAAGAAAAACTTAAAAAAAGTGAAGCCAAATAGACTGAGTAGATGCAAACTTAAGCTGATAACAATCAATAGAAAACAATAATCAGTTTTTCAAGACCCGATGAAAGCAACTAGACTCCCTGAGCCACAAAAGAATAATTACATTTCAGAAACCATTCTTTATTACTTGATAAATGTTTCAACATAAAGGTTTTTATTTTTATGATAGAAGGAAAAGGTTTACGTAGCCCTGAGAAATTACCTCATTAGAACAGAAGCAACGATAGACATGACCAGATTCCAAAAGTTTCTCAGCATATTGCTTATACAGGGAATTTCTTTCAGATTGGCGATATGGACCATAGTCACCACCAGCATCAGGCCCTAAAATGGAAAATTTAGAAACATAATATTTGATTCTTCTTAAATAAAGCAAAAAGGAGAGAGAGAGAGAAGCAAATGACAAATACCTTCATCCCAATCAAGGCCAAGCCAAGAAAGATCACGAAGCACTGCCTCCTCTGATTCCTTAGAAGACCTCTCTAAGTCAGTATCCTCAATCCTCAAGACAAATTTCCCTCCTTTGGACCTGAAATTCACCACTTTGACATTTTCCAAAAACAAAAAAAAAATTGCAAATATACAAGTGAAAAGTTAAAGAGAGAGAAGCAACCTAGCGAAGAGATAATTGAAAAGAGCAGTTCTGGCACCGCCAACATGGAGATTGCCGGTAGGTGAAGGAGCAAAACGGACTCGAACTTGTACTTCTCCATCAGAAGAAGCAGCAGCAGCCGCCTTGGCGTAGACAGAGAAATTCCTTCTGGTTGTTCTTATAGTAGGAAAGTAAGAAGAGAGTAAAAGTGGATGTTTATGAAGATTAGGATTACGATTACACTTAAAAAGAAATGCCGATGACCGCCAAATTGGGGGAGCAAGCTCTGGTATAACTTTCAATCTTATCAATGGCGTCCCTCCTATAATATTAGCCATTTCTTCTTCTTCTTCTTCTTCTTCTTCTTTAGCACATCGAGTTGGAAAACAAAGCGGAGGTATTAATACTAGTCCTGGACTCCTCTGCTGTGAGATAATTTTTTTTTTATTTTAAAGATGCTAAAACAAAACGGTGTTGTTTTGCTGGTGGGCTGGGTTGGGCTCCATTTGATTTGATTTCCTAGAAAATAAGATCTGCTTCTTGCTATATCTAACCATCTATATGTGTGGGCTTTGGGGAAAACCTATTTTGATGTCGGTGAGGTTATTTATCCTCACATCCTCAATAGCAAAAATGTTCCTACGGCTTCTTGGAGACTAAATCTTCTCAAAAGTGGTTTCTTTCTTGATATTATTACTATTGTTAGTTGCTCTTTTTGATGTGTATGAACTAAAGAAAGACATTGCATATTTGTAATCATCGTTTTTAATGAACTTTGTCAACACTGTCCTTTTCGAGCTGGATCTGAAGCATCTCCATGCATGGTCAAGCTCCACCGTAGTTACCACCAATGGTCAAGCTCCATGGCCTTGTCCACAAGCGTCTCCGCTGTTAAATCGATTGATTTAGAGAGATTGGGGATTCGAGAAGGAGAGAGGTGGAGGGACAGATGAGAAAATCCAATATACATTTCTTAGACTTTGATGGATTAATACCAACATCCATCTCATCATTATCACTGTCTTGATCCATTTGAGTATCTCCAGAATTTCGTAACAAATTATCTAAATCTCAAAGTTGAATGAATAAAAACATAAGAATTGAGTTAGGACACTTGAAAAGGAACGTTGCTCAAAAAGAAATGTTTTACGTGCGGATAAATGCATGCATATTTATATAGCTTTCTATATTGGAAGAGAGAGAGAGAATGAGGGGTTTTTCGAGCACTTTTAATATTTGGTCATGCGAAATACTCCAAGAAACTTCTGATCATGAGAAAAAGCTACAAAACCAAATAAACTACGTGTCAAACAAGTTTTTTTTTTAACAATAGCATTATAAGTTCCAAAATAAAGGAAATAATAAAAGATGACGACACGGAAAAAAATGGTGATTTGAATCTATGAATTGTTGACAACGTAGACTGGGTATGTGAGAAGAGCTTTTATGTTCGATCCGAATTAGGTGATCCCTGATAATAAAACTGATATAAAGTTTTTCATAAGAAAAGATAATATGGTTCGTATCACAAATTCTCTATAAAAGGTAAATAAAACTGATATGAAGTTCCTCGTAATAAAAAAGGTATGGTACCAAGGCACTCGTAGATACTCTAAATGCACAGCAAATGAAGGAAAGGAAACATTCAAACAACTTAACTGAAATTAAAAAATCAAAAGTGTCAACTTGTCCACTATTGAAATATAATGAAGAGTATAAAAATATATTTATGCGTCTAGCCAAAATAAAAGGATACAAACACAAACTTTATGGCATTTTCTAGTATAACCGAGAGTCCGTGGAACGTGAATTTTGAGAATTCATAAGGAAATGACATACCTTTTTCACCACTTCTCTCCCTATGTATGTATGTATAATAATAGCTTCTAATCCTATGACTAATATTTTGTAATACGTTCTTGATAAATTTTGAAAAATAGTTGTATATTGTAAAGTTATCGAATTATAAAATGATAGTTTTAGTTAGTAGTATCTTTTAATATTCGTAATAGTTTGTAAAAAGTAACTATTTCTTCAAAAGCTCACAGAAAAACTCTCTCTCTCTCTCTCTCTATATATATATATATATTCTTCAAAATAATATTATCTCACCTCTTCAAAGCAACACTTGTATAATGGATCAAGCACCATTTATGGTCAGAACACACGCATTTTAGGCATAAAAGCACACCAGCGAAATTCAAAATTTTGGTGGTGGGCCTTTGCCTTTTGTCTTTTTGTTTTTATTTTTTGATTTTTAATTGTGTATGGGCCTGTCGGGCATCATATTCGAGGCAACCACAGTTGACTGTGGTGTGCAAAACTACTGATCGAATTAAATTAAAAATTGAATCCATCCATTTTGATTCTGTTAATTGATTCATTCGGTTTAGATTGAATTTTTTATTTAGTTCGAGTCGGTTGTATAGAAATTTATCGATTAAACTTAAAATTAAATCGAAATGACAAAATCAATACAAATATATCAAACCAAATGGTTCGCTTCGGTTGATTCGATTCAAATAAAATTTCGATTTAACTCGGTTTGTTGTAAAAAAATTCGGTTTATATTTCATGACCTCAGTTCGATTACCAAACCTATCATTTGCTCAGCCCTACTACTAACATCTATATGTCGATTCTATATCTAAACTATAAGGGGAGAATAATGAGATTTCTGTTAGTGCCTTAGTGAAATTTGAATATCCTAAATTAACTTTAGTCATGATTAATTATAAATTTATATTTTATTATTTGATTAGATATAATTTATTAAAATTATTTTAAATTTATAACTTATATATATATATATATATATATATATATATATATATATATATATATATATATATACACACACACGCACGCACACACGAGGTTAAAAACTTGACTCTCTATTATTTAGTTTTTTATTTTGTAAATCTAACTATGTTAAATATATATCTGAAACACCCTGAATTTTTATTTTCGAAACCTTTGCATTTTTTTATTAAATCAAAAATCGCAAATTTTGGCCGCGTGGGCTGCAATTGTAACATAGTCCCAATTCGAGCCCAAATTTTCGAATTGGGCCTAAGCCCAAAATAGTTCGTTCGGAAATTTTCGACTAATAAAATGAAAGTCCAGCAATTTATCTATTATGTATATATATATATATAAATTGTATTTTCAAAGATTTTCCAATTAAATTTAATATACCGACAGCCTGAAAATTAATATTAATATTTTAGTGTGAATACTGTGAGAAATCGAACCGAAAACCGATTGAAAAAGTCAAAAACCATTGAAAACCAAAGGTTTGGGCCGAATCGAACCGAATCGAACCGGTTCGACCCAAACCATCTAGAATTTTCTTTTTCCTCTATTTCTAACGCACACCACTCTCCCCTTCCCCCATTCTTGCGCTTTCCGATCACCGGGGACACCAACAGCACACTGTCACCGCCATTTCCTTCTCCTTCTTCTTCTTCTTCTTCTTCTTTCTTTCCTTCTTTCTTCCCCTCTTCATCTGCGTCTACATTTCTTGGCGAGAAGCAGAGTCGCGCCACCACCTGCTCCATCCCCAGATCGCGCCATCGCTGCTACACAGCTCCGCCATTTGCTTCAGCGTGTCTCTAGCCACTAAGAACGAACGCAGCGCCATCTTGTTGCGCCACTGCGCTGTTGCGCCACCACCCCCCTGCTGTCCAGTTAGCTCGCGCCACAGTTCTGGTGAGCGTAGCAGCCTGTTTTGGTGGACTCAACGCCATTGCTCTCACCTACCCTTAGTTCCAACACGCGTAAATCCCTTTTTCCAGTTGAACAAATTCCGGCAGCAAGATTGGGTATATAAATTTAATTTTTGGACTAATTTTAGAATGTTTTTCTTAGTCTTGTGATTAGCTAATTTATTTCTTTTGCATTGATTATTTTTCCAGCATATATTTCATTAGTGTTGAATTAGTTAAGGAACTTTGATAATGGTATATTAATAGAATTAAGTAGGGGTTAAGGTAGTGTAGACATAATGTTATATTAAATCATAATTTTGGTTGTGTGTGGTAGTGTTGAGATTGAAGGAGGATGGGAAATTTTATTCGATTTATTGCCCGATGGATGGGCCATAGGGATTGAGTTATATAATTGATAAATTGTTGATATTTTAGCAGGTGGATAGTCCAATTTTTAGGGGAGATGCTGCCGAAATTTCGGTAGAAATATAAAAGAAATTTCGGTAGAAAAATAAAATAAATTTCGGTAGAAGAAAATAAAATAACAAGTTATTTCAGAAAGGCAATTTAATATAGAGAAGTTAATAACAAAAATAGGGACTTGATGGTGAATTTAAATTCTCTCTACATAATTGATGTACTAATTGTTTTTATGGGATTCTCATTAGTAGGATTTGCGAAGAGATTATGTATCTTTTGTTGGAAAATGGTTAAGTTGATAAAATATTGTGATATTTGAGCTGGTAGATAGTCCAATTTTTAGGGGAGATGCTGCCGAAATTTTGATAGAAATTAGAATAAATTTTAATTAACAACATAATTAATAAGTTTATTTAGATTAGTTCTATAATTTGGTACATAATAAATATAGTGCTCTGGTTGTTTATAAACTTTATTATTCATTTAACTATTTAAATATTCATTTATTTATTTACATTATTATTGTTAATATTGTTATTTATTATATTATTGTTGTTAATTGCTAATACTATTTATTTATTTATTTATTTGCATTGATTTTGGATGTTTAATGGTGCATTGCATCACGATGTCTAATTGAATAATATGTCTGCATTTGATTGCAATGTTTGATTTATTTGTGTTGTGATATTGCTGTGCTTTGCTTGTGTGGAATTGGGATGAAGTGGGTCACCATGGGTTTGTGAGGACGGTCGATAAAGCATGGATCCTGATTATGATGAATTGTAAAACTGGACCGTCGGCCGGGTAAATGGGAGATCGGCGCCCCCGTGTGCACCTACTGTTACCGTTACGGTTAACCACAGGTTGGCTTCTTTATTTGGGCGCACCGGATAATCTAGGTTTGATCGCAGCCCGCAGGGTGGCCTCCTGTTGTGAGCGCCTGATGATCTAGATTTGATGGAGACGACCGGGTTGCCTCCTGTTGGTATGGAAAAGAAAAGAGAGAATGGAAAAACAATGAGAGGGCTGGTCAAGTGAGGATTAGACCGGTCGGCCAGTATGGGGGATCGGCTCCCTGGTGCACACGTTATGAGAGGATGGGCCATGTGGGAGGACGGCTCATCGGGGGTTTCGGTGACGCCACAGACCAATTTCCACGTGATGTGATTATTGGAAGGTGATATTGTTTGTGAGTGCTGGTGACATGCCATTTGTGTGACTGGCTGCGTGAGCATATAACTAGTCGGATGACTAGATTGATATGTTTACACATCTGTGTGACTGTATGTGTTGTGCAATAATTATCATTTTAGGAAAAACTCACATGTCTTGTTTAATTTTTCAGGAAGTAAGTTCCTCTTTAGTTCGATTTAGGTTACATTTCTTCGACGCAAGGCATCAAAGAAATTTTCCTTAATTCCATAATTATTTCAGTATGTAACTGTATGTATAAAAGGCTATGTATATCAAACAGTTAGTGACTCCGCAGTTGTAGAATTTACTTACATTTAGTCGTGTATTATCGTAGACGAAATGAGATGAAATAAAATCTTGAGGCTTATTTATTTATTTATTTATTTTTTTTTTTTTTTTTTTGTAATATGGGCTGAATATTTGAAGTTTATATTAAGATAGCAAATTTTAGGGTTTCAGGCTTACTACGGGCCTCGGGGGCCTTAAGCTTACCTGGGCCCTAGTGCCGGTCCGGCCCGTAGAATCGGGTCGTGACAATATCACTATTTATTAAAAATTGATTGTATATTACTGTTATTTTATTTTTTTGGATTTAGTTATTGCATTACTTTTGTCATAAACTATTTATAAATGTTGATTGAATTGAAAAAAAAAAAAAAAAGAGCTAAAGTTATTAAAACAATGTCTAGGAAAAATATGAGATTCAACTTTTATAATAAAAACTACAATTTGAAATTTGTATACTATTTTTAATTAAGAATAATAATATATAAATTACAATTTGTTTTAATATATAATTTATTTATTTTTGTTTATCTTATATATTTTTTCCTTTTTTCAAACTCATTCATATATTTTATCATGCACCCACTTATTTATATATTTATATCCATACAAATTAATGAATATATCTTCTTTTCAAAAAAAAAAAAAGAATATTTGAAACTTCTGTTGTGTGGTGCCCACTCAAGTGGGACCCACACACAAATGAAAAGAAAAAAAATAAAAAAAAAAAGGAAAAGTCAAAAAGTTGGCAGCCAACTATTCCAAGGTTGGCAGCCAACCATGATATGAAAAGTGGTATGTAACTCACACGGCTCTCACATTACCTCTCTTATCATTTGATGCACACGAGAGGGAGGGTTTCCTATAAGTAGAGGAGATAAAAATAGTGAGGAAATTATTATGGGGTGTTTTTAAGAAACACTTTCAGTGTCACTATTTTTGTATTACTCGCGTTGTACACCTACTATTTTTAATAGTAGAAGAAATATTTGGTATTCGTCCCATGGACGTAGCCCTAAATAGTTAAAGGTGAACCACGTAAATATTTGTGTGTCATATTTCTATTTTTCCACTGTGTTATTATTCTCGTAATTTTATTGCCGGGACCCTAACAAGTAGTATCAGAGCTGATGCCTAACAAGTGGTATCAGAGCCGAAGGTTTTGGCAGGTCTAGCTGGTTAGATAGCGGTACTGGATCCGTGGATATATTTTGAAAATAAATATACCACGATGAAGAGAAAATTACGACGAGTTCATTGGTGCTGTCCGTTCAGAAAGACGTTGCAGAATTGACTTAGTGATGAATAGTAAAATAGTAACTCGTGGTTGATGGTGAATAATTATTATTGACGTTACTGTTTCTAAGCCCGTCACTGTTAAGCCAGCACTATTCGCGTATGCTATTACTATTCATGTTCACTATTCACTATAATATTGTTCACGTATACGGTTTATGTTGGTGATGATTTTCTGCGCAAGTCAAAATAGACAAGCGATCAATCTAAATGGCGGGAATTACCATATATGGAGAAATGAGAGATCTCCTTATGGTAATTAAAATGCATTTGCCCGTGTTTAGTTCAACTAAACCGGAAGACAAGACTAATGAGGAATGGGCTTTCGAGCATGTGTCGATTGTAGATTTGATGATGAAGGTTTCTGTAGCACCTTCAGAAATGGTCAGTGGAAGCTCACAAAAGGTTCATTTGTGGTAGCTAAAGACCAAAAGTTGTACGTGATGCATGCAAAACTCTCCCAAGACACTTTGAGTGTAGCGGAGAATGACAGTACAATTGAATTGTGGTATAAACGACTATGCCACATAAGTAAGAAAACTCTGGCAAAAAAGAACGTACTACCTGGATTGGATGAAGTTCACCTAGACAAGTGTCCTGATTGTATGGCGGGAAAGCTAAACAGAGTAGCTTTTAATCTTACCCCTCCTTCTAGAATGAAGAATGTATTAAATCTGATTCATTCAGATTTGTGTGGACCATTGACAAAGTCATATGGTGGAAATCGATATTTTGTGATATTTATCGATGACCATTCTAGTAAGACCTGGGTATACACATTGAAGTCTTCTAAACCTAGTTGAGAGACAAATAAGTAAGAAGCTGAAGTGCATCAGGACAGATAATGGTGGAGAATAAACTGGGCCATTTGATGCTTTCTGTAAAAAGCATGGCATTCGACATCAAAAGACACCTCCCAAGACGCCGCAACTGAACAGTTTGGCTGAGAGGATGAACAGAACTTTGATGGAGAGCGTTAGATGTTTACTCTCACATGCAAAGTTATCTAAAAGATTTGGGGTGAAGCGTTACTCACAGCAGTTCATCATACACTCTGTTTCCCTCTACAGTATGATACTACAGAGAGAGTATGGTTAGGAAAGGATGTTTCCTATGATCATTTGCGAGTGTTTGGTTGCAAAGCCTTCGTACATGTCCCGAAGGATGCACGGTCTAAGCTTGATGTCAAGACTCAACAGTGTGTATTCATTGGCTATGACCAAGACCAATGTGGCTATAGGTTTTATGACTCAATCCAGAAGACGATTATAAGAAATCGTGATCCTGTATTTGTTGAAGATCAGACTATTGAAGATATTAAAGCAGAGTGCCAATAGATCTGATGAAGACTCAACAGACATACAGAGAGTCCCTCCAATAGAACGTAGACAAATTGGAGATGAAGAAAATATTCCACAAGAACAAGTGCCAGAGTTAGAAAATCCAGAAGTTCCTAATCAGAGTGAACCAGATGAAGATTATGGCGTTCATGTTCAACCACCAGCACCGGAAGGTTCTCAAACATTAAGAAGATCTGGTAGAGTCTGACAACTATCTACTAGATATCCAGTCAATGAGTATGTACTGACGACTGACGGGGGAGAACCTGAAAGCTTTGAAGAAGCTATGGAAATGAACACAATAGGAACTGGATTGAAGCCATGCAAGATGAAATGAAGTCCTTGCATGAGGATGAAACATTTGAGCTGGTGAAGTTGCCTAAAGGCAAGAAAGTTTTGAAGAACAAGTGGGCGTTCAGTATCAAGCAGGAAGAATACAGCTCCTAACCACGATTCAAAGCTAGACTGGTTGTGAAAGGATTCAATCAAAGAAAGGGTATTGATTTTGATCTTTTCACCAGTTGTGAAAATAACATCCAATCGAACAGTGCTCGTAACGGCTGCCAGTTTTGATCTGGAAATCGAGCAAATGGATGGAAAGACTACCTTCCTACATGGAGATTTGGAAGAAGAAATATACATGGAGCAACCATAGGGTTTCGTAGAAAAAGAGGAAAAGAGGATTGTGTTTGCAAACTGAAGAAGAGCCTGTACGGCTTGAAGCAAGCACTGAGACAGTGGTACAAGAAGTTTGAGTCTGTTATGGGGGAGCAAGGCTACAAAAAGACTACTTCAGATCACTGTGTCTTCGTAAAAAAATTCTCTGATGATGACTACATTTTTAACTTACTTTATGTAGATGACTACATTTTTAACTTACTTTATGTAGATGATATGTTGATTGTTGGTCAGAATTCTGTCAGAATTAATAGCTTGAAGAAACAGCTAAGTAAGTCTTTTGCTATGAAAGACTTGGGACCATCAAAGCAAATTCTTGGTATGAAGATTACGAGAAATCGAAGAACTAAGAAATTATGGTTGTCACAAGAGAAGTATATTGAGAAAGTACTTCAAAGGTTCAAAAATAGAAAAGTCATTTTCCTTATACTATCTCAAAGTCATAAAGTAAACAAAAATAGAAAAAAAGCAATGAAAAATTAGAGGTTATTAATTTCTTCGAAAAAATTAAAGAGTTTTTCATTAAAGCAATAAACTTATTGTTTGGATCATTAATTATTAAACTGAATTAATACATAAAAGTAATTAAAATATACTATGTCTCAAGATTTTGAAATGTAATAATAAAAATGCAAATATCAAATTTATACAATATTGTTTAAAATTTTAAATATAATATAAGAAAACTGCATAGAATAAATAATGCATAATTCGAGCAATATGCAGGGCATATAACTAGTAATCTATATTTATCTATCTACCTATCTATCTATATAAACATTTAAAAGCTGAATCATACATTATGATGTGATACAATATTAAGAAATTTAGTCGTTTATGTGAATTTATGCTATTTCTTAAAATTTTCATTATTTTTTATTAGATATCTAATTCGAAGAAACTAGATTATAAAATTCTCATTTTCTTTTTTCAATAATTTATAACATAGTATATATATATATATATATATATATATATATATATATATATATATATATATATATATATATATATAATATTTGCATTAATAGAAAAACTCTTCAATTTTTGTTGGCATTAATAATCCAGATAATATTAATAATAAAACTCTTTGACTTTTTTTCCAATAACTAATAAGTTAATTATCTCTTAATTTTATGAAATTCTCATTCTAAAATTATAAAAACTCTTCATTTTCTTTTACCAACAATTAAATCTCCATAACAACTTTTTAATAAGTATATTACATTAATGAAAAAGCTCTTTAATTTTTTTTATAATAATTGATAAGTCAAATAATAAATTTATTACATTAATGATAAAACTCTTCATTTTTTTTAATGGTTACTGGCCTCATAAATAATTCATTATGTTTATGGTTTAACTTTTTTTTTTTTTTTTAAAGCCAATCTTTCTGTGGTAAATCAATTAGCAGTTTTGGTAATTGTTAGCTATTTTAGTAGCGTTTTAACTGTTAGCTGTTTTAATAGCTTTTCATGAAACGCTAAAAGCTCAACGTTATATGAATTTACTTTTTATAAAACGCTACTTTACCCTAACAAAGTTAATTCAAACGCTATATTATCGAATACTATAAAAATAAGCATTTAACATTTTGACTAGAAGCTATTTAAAAAACTGTTATTAAAAAAAAGGAAAAATAAAAAACTTCCATAGTTTTTTTTTTTTAAAGATTTTCAACTTATTATCATTTGAACTCGCCTTGAGTGTAGGATAGAGAGTGGAAAAATGTAAAAAAATCCCAAAATTTTTACTCTATTTTAATATCTACAAATATGCATTTTATCTTATTTGACTTTAAAAGTTTATTTAGGATTTTGAAATTATATTAATTATTTTTTAAAAATTTTTATTTATATTTATTAGGTCTAATTTATTTTTATATTTATATTTAAAAAGTATAATTTCAACATCATCTAATGTATTTTTAGAAAAATAATAAATTTCATCTTTTTTTTTTAATTCTTATAAAAGGAATAAATGTTGATATTAATGCGATCGGATGATAATTTTTTAACATATCATAATACATGAGCGGTAGGTCTTGAAATTTGAAAAGACTGGACCCCGCGGGTCGATACAGATTACAGAGTTTCCCCTCCACAGTATTTTTTTTTTCTCGTTTAAAAAATTCCTCTTCCTCACTTATTTCCTTCATTGTACTCTGCAAGGTAACTGTACATTACACGACTCGAAAAGACACGACAAGACGGTACAACCTACACCGCCACTCTGTCCACCGTGGTAACGCTCTCTACCGATTCTACCGTCTTCTTTTTCCAATATCCATTAGCATATCAGAAAATCAATCTCCTTTTAGGTTAAGCTTTACTTTCCGTACTGTGTCGCTGAACTTGTCCGCAATAACTATTTCGAATTTGGCGTGGTTTATGCTTTTCAGCGTGTTAAAATTCTGAAATTGTGTTTTGCTCGACGGGTTGCGTGTTCCTACTCTTGTACTCTTGTTCAGAGAGGTGCTAATTTGCTTGGAAGTTGTTGGATTGTTGGCCTGATTAAGGGCATCCTGCAAGGTATCATATTGCATTTTATTAGACTCTCTCTTGGCTTTGTCACTTTCAAATCACGATTCCTGGTTTATTTTTGCCCGCATTTCTGGCTCTCGGGGCATTTGCTTATACGTATATGTTTAATCAAAATTGTCCTTTTTTTTAAAGTTGTTTTTGCTCTGTTTCTCTGTCTCTATATGTGGTTACCTTTTCTTTTGTAGACTGCCTAATTAAGGTTGGCTTTATTGTTCTATATGAGTCAAGAATGGTTTTGATATCTTGTTTTAAACGAAATGGGAGTAAAAATACTTCATCATCTGATTTTCATGAGCACATTGTAACTAGGCGTTAAAACTAAAAACTGTTTCTCGTTGATTAAATGCAGGGTAGACTTGTCTGCATGTGATCCAATGGAGTAGTCAACAGTCTCATTTTTGTTAGTCATACTAATGTCGTCTTTTTTTTTTTTTTTTTTTTGGTTCAGGTTTAGCAAATTTATGCCTGATATTTGCGTTCAATTTTGCAAGTCTGTAAATGGGAGATCCGCTTGTGAAATCACAGAAAAATCAGAATGAAGGTCAATTTATATCCTTTCATTCGTGCTAGCTACATTAAATGCTTAGTATGATGTATACTGAACAAATCAATACACAGGATATTGTTCTTGGTTTATTGACAAATTGAAGCTTAAAATATTAGTATTTAGGTATTTGTGTATAACAAAATAAAGAAGGCAAAATTGGATATATAATAAAAATGCATGCTTTCACATTTTTGTGCATTCTGAAGTTTCTTCTATATATCTTATCATCATTGCAACTTTTGATTTTTGCAGAAGATTACAAGCACTTTATTTTGCTGACGAAGGATGGAAAACTTATAAGTCGGACACAATGCTTAAACCCTCCTCTAAAAGTGTAGGCACTTATTCTCTAATTTTCTTGTCTCTCGATTTTGTAGTAATGTTTTGAGACTTATTCTGGAGCTGCTCTCATTGGCATACTATTAGTGTGAAAAATTGAGTTTCACTAATTACATGCATAGTAGGTTGTGCTGCTATATATTGAGTTTTTTTCCTGAATTTCCCTTTTGGCTAGGTAAAAATTTATTGCAGAGGAGGGTCAAAATTGTCATTAAACTAATAAGCTAACCCTAGTAACAATGCGATAAGAATAGAGTTCAAGTAACACTATTTTGCTACTGGTCGTCCCAACATTACCAAATGAACATTACCAGCTGAAAATATCTTGATTTTATTTCTTTCTTTGATGCTTTGTATATGAATATTCCTTTTATAGCATGAGAAATGTAGGATATTCCAACCAGCAATTCAGTCCTTCACATGTTTGATTTCTACCTATTTCTTTAGTCGTTCTATATCTATCTATCCATATTTTATTTTTCTCTTGGAATTTTATCATAAATGCCAGTCTTGCAAATGATGCATTGACCTGTTTTTTATATTCATCAAATTCAGTTTTCTTGTTTTAAATATTTCTTTGCTTCTTGTATGACTTGCTTCTGCTTTTAGGCCTCGAAAATGGAATTTACATGAAATTGTTCGAAGGTCTGAGTTAAATATCCATCATGATTTACCTCATTGCTTTTTACGCCCTGCTGCCGAGTGTCCTCGTGACAAGAAAGAGTGGTGTAAATTTCTATCCTATATTCAGCAAAGAAACTCGGTAAACAGTTTCTTCTTCTGTATGTTTTTCTGCTCCATCATCTCTTTTACCCCCTGAATTGCTTAACATGACTTCTCTATCTATTTCTTAATTTGTAACTGGTAACATGGTGCTAAAATTCACTATCATATATAAGGCTATAAGTGACCAGAGTAGAGCTGAGCTTTGGTGAGCTTGAGCTCAAGCTCGAGCTTGGCTCATTTAAGAATAGCTTGGCTCGATAACCGTAAACGATCCAAGCTCGAGCTTGAGCTTGAAATGTATCAAACCAAAACAATATCATTTAAATGTAAGTTTAATTGATTTTGACTTATTGAGCTAGCTCGTGAGCTCGGCTCTGCTCGATAAAGCTAGCTCATGAGTTGGCCCAATAAAGCTAGCACACGAGCTAATGAGCTAAGCTCAGCTAGTTCATTAAATAAGCTCGATAGTTTGGCTTGAACTCGACTCAGTAAGCTTATAGAACAAGCTTTTACCGAGTTGAGCCTTGAGCAGATATAGCTTTTACCATGATCATTTGAGAAAAGATGTGAATTTTTTGCAGATGTGTGATAAATCATAATTTCCCGTATCATTTATTTAGTAGACCTTTTAAAATACCTCCTTTTTCTATTCTGCTATTTTAGGTTGGATTTTTAAAATTCACCTAGAGGATTAAAGATATTATTTTGATCTTCAAAGTATATATTTGGTGGTAGTTACATAATATCTTTTGTAGGTTGCAATTGCAAAATTTGAGTTCTGTGAGTTCTTTATACTTCCTCCTGAAGAAGGCTCTAATTTTAGTCACGTTAGAGTTGCATACCGTGATGGGAAAGCTTCCGACAAATATATTGGTCAAAAGAATTGTGAATCAGGTATCATATAATGTTAATTATGATGTTTCCTTGTTTTGTTTGTGGGGATGGAGTTTGAATGTAATTCTCAATTTGTCATAATAAGTAGTTCAATTAATCTAAGTGCAACTAATATTACTTTTCCTCTGAAAGTGAAGAGGACTACTTAATATCATGTCTCTAACTGTATATAGTTCTAGATACTACTGAAGCACGTCAATTTACACAACGAAGCTTGGATCGATCTGAGACTTGTGGTAATAGTAGCACCATGTCACCTCCTCACATCGTTGAGGATTTTGCTGCCAGGAAAGATGCAAATATGCAGGCAAGAGGTCTGGGTATTAGTGAAGATAATGGCATGCCTTGTGCCAAGTTTCTGCAGACGACTGGTGATCACTGTTATCATGAACTAACAAAAAGACATCAACCTTGCAATGATAAAAAAGGTGGAACACTGGAGAAAAATTATGCTCGAGCAGACCCAAGTTACCTGCAAACTCTTGGTCAAACGCATTCTGCATGGATTTTTGGTGCAATAGCTGAGCTTGTTGATAATTCTAGGGATGCAAACGCAAGCAGGTAGGTTGAATTGATTTTCTTTTTCTTTTTAGCCTTCACCTTTTTGTATATTTCTGTATATTTTCATTTTATATTTGTCTGTCTTTTTGGAGAAGTTCATAAACACACCCTGTGTTTTAGTATATTGGTACTTAATGGAGAGAAATTTTTTGTCACTTTAGTGCCAAGAGGATTCATCTGTTATCATTCTAGAGTCATTTTGTTTTAGATAATCGACTGTTTTAGGAATGAAACTAGCAATTTTTTTTCTCCATAACGACTACTTTAGAAAGAAAAAAAAAATGTTAAATTGGTACTATTTTGAGTTGTGCATTTATGTTTTTGCATGCATAAGGAGGCTTGCATATTGTCACGTAGTTTTTAATTGTACTTGCAATACATTGTACTAAAGTGATAATGAATTAATCGTCATGGTAATAAAAAATTTCTTGTCTTTGAGTCTTGATTGGTAAAACATAGGGCACCTTTTTGAACTCTGTTATTTTTGAAAATATGCTTCTTACTTTTAGTGTTTGTTGACAGACTGGATATTTCTATTGAGATCATATATTCAAAAAGGGCTGGCAAAGATATTCCTATGTTGTCATTTATAGATGATGGCTGTGGAATGACCCATCAGGAGGTTGTGAGAATGACATGCTTTGGGCACAAACAACCAGATGCAAATAATGTGGATCGTATAGGGAGATTCGGTGTTGGATTTAAGGTAGCCCTTGTATTCTATTTGTTTTTACCGCGCTTTGTTGGATTGCTCTGCCAATTCTCTTTATTTGGATATTTAGTAGAATGACTCTTAACATTGTGAATTGGCGTAATGTATGGTATGTATTTAATTTTGAAGATGCTCTGATTTGTTTGTCTATACTGGAGATTTATTTCATTGTTCTACCTTTTAAGATGTGCATAATGATAATTTGGATGCCAATTTCTCAGACTGGGGCAATGAGGCTTGGGAGGGATGCTCTTGTTCTTACTCAGACTGCTGAATCTAGGTCTATAGCCTTCCTCTCACAATCGCTAAATGAAGGAAAAGATGTATGTTGAAAATATGGTCTCATTTTGTCCGTCTTCTATTTCTTTTTAAGATGCTTTAGACATTTATTATCATCTTAATTAAATTGATTCTGCAGAATCTAGAGATTCCCATTGTAAGCTACCGCAGAAAAGGACAGTTTATGGAATTGGATACAAGTGTCCAGTCTCAAGATTTAGCGAAGTACAACTTGAAAGCTGTTAAGGAATTTTCACCATTTGATAAGTATTTGATAGGTGAAAAAGCAGGTTTGTTTGATAAAAGACACACAGGAACTCAAATATACATATGGAACCTGGATGAGTGGGGCTCAGGTTATTGTCTGGATTGGACTACTGGACTGACTGGTGGGAGCTCCTTTCACCAAGGTGATATATTTATCCGTTCTAAAAGGGTCAGATCTCGTCCTGGCCAGATGAGTCAAAAGGTCATTCTCTTTTCTCAACTAAGGTCTATAATAAGCAAAAAAGTGTCTGCAACTTGCAAAGGGAAATGAAATTTACCAAATTATCAAATAATACCAGATGACTACAACCTAGAACGGCTCATTTAACCTCAAATATAAGGGTTTTTGATGTTGAATAAATTAAAATCAGTTAGATATTTATAAGTTTTTCGTGTACAAACTCTATACATATACATGCATTGGTGGATTCTTCCTTTTAAAAATCTGAAGTGCTATAGGATTGGTCAACACTTGCACTTTTAGGATTAGCCAAATCTTGAAAAATTGTCTATTGGGTTAATATCATATAAAGTAGATTATTTGCAGGTAATACGAACATTTTATAAATGTTAAGCAAATGATGCTATAGTTATCATTCTGAAATTTCTCACTCGTGTCACCTATTTCTTGTCTCCACTATCTTAGGAACTTTTCGTTATAAAATTCACTTGTGTATCTTCGCCAGCCTTAGAATTCATCGGTTATCCACTTTCTGTTGGAATACTTTATCACATGTGGATTTTAATGCATTTCATGTGCCTCATTGTCTAACTATTTTATATTATCACATCTGATTTCATCATGTATCTCCTTTGTTTCAGGTGCCCCTAGATTACTCACTTAGATGTTATCTAGAGGTCATCTTTTTAGTTCCACGAATGAAGATATATGTTCAAGGTTCACCGGTAATTGCTTGCTTCTCCTTACAAGGAAATGGTGCTTCTTAATCTTGCGTTGTTGTTTGATGCTTAGCCTGAACTCTTCAACAGGTTAAATGTCGACCATTGGGCAAATCTTTGAATAAGACTTGTGAAGTAACTGGTAATATAATTGGCAAAGGTGTTAATTTAACTCTTGGTCGCTGTCAGTTAGAGTGGGAGCAGGGAAATTGTGGAATGTTTTTGTATTGGCATGGCCGCTTAATCGAGGTCAGATTCTGCCTCATGATATTATTCAACCTGTCAATGTTTGTTACAGCTTCTTGTGGGTAGCTTAGTTTCTCCTGATGTTTATCCACTTTAATCATATTTCAACCATTTTGAAATTGGCTATAGTTCACGCTTGTTGCATTTTTTCTTCTGCCTGTCTTTACCAAAGAATCTTCTGTGCATGTTTATTACTTTGTTAGAATGTTCAATCTTTTAGACTTCCAAGTGTATTGTATCAAGTCTAAGCTATTAATGGACTGAATTCGTGGGTTTAGCTCCATATATCCTCTTAAACCATTGGCCACTTTGTCCTTTATTTGAGTTAATTGTCTTCCTTTTTAGGGGTTCTCCCTGCCTCCCTCCTTGTAAATTCTTCTGTCTATTTCGCTTTCTAAACAAGACTCTGTGAACTTAAATTCATATGACTGCGCTTTTCACCATCCAGAAGGTGCGCAAGCCCAATAGGATGTATACTGAAAAGCTAAAAGAGATGGATCATATAGGATTTAGGCTGTGAGGTAAAGAAAGTTTGGCTGAGGTGAAGAAGGATCCCTATACCAGAGCATAACTAGTTTATTCCATGATTTAATTTAGTTATCTTTTGCTATTGATCCAACATAAGTTTGAGGTTGGATGAAAATCTAATCTAATTGGAACTGTAACTGTGGATATTATTTAATGAGTTTAAATGCACTATGAAATCCAAAGAAATATGCTTATGATGCAATGACACAATTTCATGATATTGTATACTTGATTTTTTTCTAAAATATTCTGTTTAATATGATATTTTAACCCCTGTGTGGTGCATATAATGCAATCAAGCTAAATGGACTTGTCAGTATGCCATACTGGCCCTTAATTACTTCACCAAATGGTAATTGAGCTCAGTGCAGAGTCCAAAGAGAGAAAAGGAAGTATTACTGAAATCTGATTTTTCTTTTTCTTGTTAAGCTGTCTTTCTTGTCATTTCATTTTTTAATGTCCAGCAATGGTGTCTAGTATTTGAGTTTAATAGTGCAAATATTAATAATAATTTAGAATTTTAGTTTAAGGTCTTATGTTCCATTGCCATGAAGGTGGGTTTTCAGAGGATACACATGCATGGCAAAAATTGTATGTTGCGAGTTGTGTTTTATTTGTATTCTTTATTTTGTGTACCTAATAAGAATATATAAAATCAAGGTCGCATTTTCTTTTCCTTTGGGCAGGTGGGATTCTTTTTATCATAGTCTTTAAATTACGGCTTGTGCCCCTTTACGCTTGTTCTGGCAGATCACACTTATCTCTAAACTCTAATTCAGCTAATCAGTTGTCTTCATTTGTAGGCTTATAAAAGAGTTGGTGGCATGATACACAATGGAGATGTGGGACGAGGCATGATTGGCGTCATAGATGTTACCGATCTAATGGTATATAGGTGTTTATGAATATTCATTTGTTTATTAGACCGTTTTATGCCTTGATGATGCGGTCTTGCATTACCTATTTACAAAAAAGTTAATGTTTGTGAGGAGATTTGCTTTACAAGGCCGCTTTTACTCTTGCTTTGCTCCAACGAACATGTGAAGCTTCCTGCATTTGTTTAGATTAGATTATTAGGTTATACCATTTTACTAGAAAGATTGAGTTTGTGCTCTTTTTGCTTTTCTATCTGATGAAGACTGGTGTGCTTCTTGTCACTTGGGCTTGCATGGATACAACTTGAATTGAACAAAACTCTAGACTTAGTGTTCATGTTTGAATTTTGCCTTTCCTTGTAATTAGGAAGAAAGAAATGATATAGATATTTTTACTACCTGAATGTCGATAAATTAGTTCTTGAAGATTTGAATAACTCATATACTGAATCACATTTCTTTTGAATGCAAGAAGATATGGTTATTTTGGTATTAATACTACTTAGCATCATTCTTTTAAATGAAAAGGCATCCTTTCGTTCAAAAGTTCTTGAAAAAGTAGTTAGAGTAATTATTATTATTGCTATATTTTTAATTGGCCAAACTATTCATAATATTATCTTCAAAGACATTTTTAATTTACCTTTAATTACAATTAGTTAAGAGGATGTTTTTCTTTATAGTAATCATATTTAACAATTGTGAAAATGGGTCTTTTATCTTCTAACAAAAACAAGTTGATTGAAGTCACAAACCTTTTACTACTGTACATTGCTATGCATTGATAACTGTTAACTGATACCGTATTGCTTCCCCAATTTTTCATGTAGGACAATGGGAATGGTCGTGTGTGGGTGCATAGCAACAAGCAAGGTTTTCAGGACTGTGAAGCTTATGCTCAACTAGAGGAGTGGCTGGGGAAAAAGGCAGATGAATATTGGGATAAAAATCATGATCCTGTGCAGCTGGTGAGGAATATCTTTTTTACCTAATTCTGTGGATTATATTATTTTCATACTGTAAGGTTGATTTCCATTTCAGTGAATGTTTATTTAAAAAGTTTCCTTAGGTTAATGACTAATGTTTATTTTTCATTTTCAAGTGAATATAGGTGTAAATAATTGAAATGATTTTAAGATATGATAATGGTAAAATTGTAGTTTTGAATATTAAGTGAGAAAATATGGAGTGAGAACTTGTTTCTAAAATACATAAAGTGGGTGCTATTGTTTAAAGGGAAAGAGAAATGACCTTTCATGCAAGAGAACAGTTGCAATATGGAAAAGTGAAGTGTCATTAAGAGATTTAAAAACAACTGAAAATAGAAACATGAACCCAAAAAAACTGAAAATAAACCCGGCATTCATTTGAAATAGTGGAATTTTTTGGAAATAATAAATTATACCCTGATGAGAATTTATGTGCTTCCTCCACTTCAGCGGTGATCACAGTTGCAATATATTTTTAGAATAAGCCTGAAAATATGCTAGAATTATTTCTTTGCCATCAACTGCTTCAATTATTAAAATCTTTCTCGAATTTATTTCAATGTTTCTGGTCCCCTTGTTAATGGTTTTGCAGTCAGCTTACATTCCTTTTATTGAGATATTTCTTTACTCTTCCAGTTCCAGAAGAAGGGTGGTTTGTTGTACCAGCCTGACCATGAATGGGTCCAATGCGACAAGTGTAGAAAGTGGAGGACGTTGAGTCCTGGATTTGACAGCAAGCGTTTACCTAAAGAATGGTACTCATGTATTTCATTTCCTGAACCCGCCTACAATGTTTCTTAAAATTAGATGCAACACATGCTTCCGTTCGACACCTTAAAACTTCTTACTAAGTATCATCCTTCATTAACTACCCTCCTGGGTTTACCTTTCTTGCCTGTAATCTTGTATTTGGAAGCATTAGGACAATGCGTAAAACGTATGAATCCGTAAGCTCCATTCGAGCAAAACAAACAACTGAATTATCTAATGTTCTTTGCTACCTAAGCATATTATAACTGCAAATTTATATTATTGCATATGCAGATTTTATTTGTTAATGCATATTCATGTAGGCTGAATTGTGCGCTTAAAATGTCAGGTTTTGCTATATGGAACCTTTTGAGGGATCATGCGAAACTCCCGAGCAAAAGGTTGAAAGTGGGGTGATTACACTTACTGCAAAACGAACCGGATATGATAGAAGAGATGTTAAAGATGATGCAACAATCGCGTCTGGAGGTAATCTATAAGAACTTTTGTTGGTAGACTACGTAATGATCAGATAATTAAAACAATTGTCCGCAACGTCAAATGCAGTTCAAAGACGAGTTGATTATTGAATTCACCGGGTTATTATGGAATGTATTAACCTTCGTGAGTAGGGATGTAAATAAGCTGAGTGAGCTCGAATTTCAGCAAGTCTGAAAATTTTAAATTCGAGTTTTATTTGAAATATTTTAAGTTTAAACTCGGTTCAATGATCGAATAAGTCTAAAATAATATATATATATATATATATATATATATATATATATATATATATATATAAGCTTAGTAAGGTTTGATAAATTTTCAAGTTGAACATCATTAGACTAGAACTTGAACTTGATTTAAGCTAAGCTTGAACAGCTCACGAGCCGGCCCGGCTTATTTACATCCCTATTCATGTGACCATTAAAAACTCTGAAAAAGCATTAGGTGTCAGATTCATCTACTTCTCAGTCTCACTTTCTACCCACGTCTAATACATTTTCTTGATTTGGTGATGATGATTTTGAAGAAACAGAGAAGTATGATGCTATACGAGGTTTAAAGAGGTTGAAGAAGGGACTTCCTAGGGCTTGTAAGAAGACTATATAATGTAGAGTAGTAGAGGTGCTCAGTCTACAATGCCAAACGTAGTTCACTCATGGACAGGTGCACCGATGTAAAGTGTTAGAAATTTTGCAGATTTTAAGCTTTTTGGTCTTACAGCTGATTGGAGCATTTTTTGTATATGAAAATAGTGCATATTATAACCAGTTATGCAAGTATAAAGAAGAATAGATTTTTGTTGTATGAAGGCTGATACATCTGTTTCGACCTATCTGATATTTTGAAGTTAATTAAAAAGAAATGATAAGTAAGAAATATTAATTAAATTTTTTATAATAACATTTAATTGCTATGTATTATCTTTAAATAATTATAAATAAATGATTAATTTGAAATATTAACTTGAAAATTTAAATTTTTTATAATGACATTTTTTTAGAGAAAAATATTAATAACATCTAACAGCTGTTTATCATCTTAAATAATTATAAATAAAATAATTTTATCAAAAATGTTAATTTAATTTAAAAGTACTTTTAATAGTTATTATTTTATTACAGTTAATAGAGGTTAAATATAATATAAATAAAAATAAATAAGCAACTAATTGAGATTTTTACTTGCTCCTGATATATAAATGACAATAATTTAAATATTAAAGTTAAATTGACATTCTCTAAAAATAAATTTCAAAAAGTGATATTTACTAGGATTTTTTTTTTTTTAAGTGAAAGCCACCCATTTTTACTGATTTTGGTTGATGTAATAATATCAGTTTAAACAAATCCCAAAGGGAATAAATTTATTTTTGGAAAAACAAACTTTTATTTTGGTATATGAAAAAAAAAATCATTGGTAAATTGAAAAATTAAGAAAAACTAAAACACTAAAAAAACCTTAAAATTGTTGCAATCATTGAATCCACGCGCTTTGAAGATTCACACCCTAGCTTCCTCTCCTCTTATTGGAGCGTGACAGGGAATCGCGTCAGAATTCTCTGGCCATGATTATTTTTTATGCGATAGCAATTTCGGTGGTGACGCTCACAAAAAGAGTGATAAATATTAAAAAAATAAAGAAAAATCAAAAATTAAAATAAAAAATTAGGAAAAAATCCCTAATTTCTCCGCTATTTTTCCAGAGGCTTCGAAGCTTTGCATCCGCCTTCCTCCACCATCTCTAATTTACTTTTGGTAAGCATTTTCTTTTTCGAAATTCCTTTTTATTTTTTTTTTCAATTTTTTAAAATATTATAATGAAAAATTAAAAAAAGAATTTCTAAGGTGGAATTTTTTTCCCTAATCCTATTTGAATTTTATATTTCACTAATTTTATTATCAAAATTTCCGGATCTTTTCCAATTTATAAAAAAGAAACAAATAAAATTTAAAATTTTTATTCGGAAAAAGAAATTCTTGAGTTAGGAAGAATTGCAGAAAATAAAGATCAAAACTTTTAATCTGTTCGAAGGAAATTTATGATTTGATTCAATATGGAAATTGAAGCTTTGAAGATGGAAGTAGGGTTTACGAAAGGCTTTATTGTATTAGGGTTTTACAGTGATCATATATGGTGATAACAATGTCAGGAATCAAAGACAAGAATAATGTCAGGCAGAGAATCGTATGGAGGGGGAATTGAAATGAACCAGAGCCCGACACTAACAGCAACATCGAACATGAATTTGGCATTTAGGGCAGATGGTGTTTACAAGCCCATTATGCCTGACGATACCTTCCATCATGTCCAAACCATTCCATCACACCAGCATGAAATATTAGAAATGGGTGTTGGCAGCGGCGGCGCTGTTGGTGTCGATGTCGATGTTGATGTTGATGGCTTCAATATGAATAGTGGTGAGCCCATTAAGAGGAAACGTGGGCGGCCCAGGAAATACTCACCACCGCATGGTAGTATTAGCCTTAATCTCACATCTCCTCTTTCCCACCACCAGCAGCAGTCTCCTCTTCTTCATCAGTCTGGATTTCAATCTCCTCCTTCCCCAACAACATCATCCCTTGCAAAGAAAGCAAGAGGCAGACCCCCTGGTTCTACCCGCAAAAACCAACTTTCTTCTCTTGGTATGTTCAAGTTCTCTCTTTTTTTTTGTTCTTTTTTTTTTTTTTTTTCTGAACATTTGGTATTGTTCATGGTTGTTTGATGGATTCAGTTGCTTGGCTTATGCTTTCTTGTGCTGTTTTGCTTTGGGAGATGGTGCAGAGGATTTGTATAGGTTTTGTTATATTTAAATATTGTATTTGGATCCCATTTGCACTTAGTCAAATGACAAATTTGCCCTTTATTATTTGCCCTTTTTTATAAGATGGCGGTATTACTGCTCACTCTTGATTGGTTTTAAAGAAATTTTATTCTGAAAGAAGAAAAAAGGGATTCATTGTCCTGTTCTGGATTATTGCATATATTCTATGTATATGCAATAATCTCTGGGTTAGAATGGTCTTATAATATGATTTATAAGTGAAATTACTTAATAACAAAACAAGAAAACGCAAATATTAGACCATCTACACATAATGTCATAAGGTGGAATTTATTTGAATATTTCTGCTGTATTTGTTTTCTAATGATGATTTTTCTACAAATATTGTCTTGCAGCAGGATCAGCAGGAGTTGGATTTACACCACATGTTATCACAGTAAAGGCTGGAGAGGTGCATTTTTTTGTTATTAAATGTCTCTTTCTTATTCAAAATAAAGGAATTTTGTTTCTTTTCTTTCAACAGTATATATCTAATACTATTTCAATTCAATAATTATAATCTTGGATGGTGATTTATTTTTGGCAAGAGGCATTCTGTGGCTAATAGAAATTCCATGTAGTGATATGCCTCATGGTTAACTGATTGAATATTCCTTGACCAATATATTTTTCTCCCTTCACTACAACTTGATTATGGAACTATTTGTATGGTAACCGTACAAAATGAATCGACAGATCATTGATGAAGCGCTCCTGGGTTAGCATATAGTCATTTGATCCAGAGTTTGTGGTCCTAACTTTTAGTTCCTCATATAACAATCCTTTATAATTGTTGAGGTAGCATATAGTTGACCATCAACGATTTAATAAACCTTAATGTCATTTGCGTGTTTCATGTTTTTGAATTGTTAAATACACTTGTCACGTGTATGTTGAAGATTCGTTATTTCCTTCCTTTTCTGTTTATTTGTTGGTTAAGATTGATTATTTGTTAATGTAGATGCAAACGATTGAAACACAATTAATATGCCTGATGAGCAAAATGTGTTGCTCAAAATTGTAGACATAAGTACTGCTGCATTTGTATATTCATAGTAAACTGCTGTCAAGGCAGGGCATTGCATTTTCTATGGGTGGCAATATTAGTTGACAAGTTTATGAGCTTGTAAATTTCTGTTTGGTACATTTTTCTTTGGAACAAATTGGACACGTAGACAAAGATGAATCCCAGACAACCTCTTATTGTACTTCCGTTTCTTTGCTAATACGAGTTGAAGTAATAAGGGAAAGATGGCAGTTTGTGTGTGCTTCCAAAATAATGACTATTTTTTCTTATATTTTTCTTGCGATTTGAAAGTTTTGTGAGTTCTTATTTTCTCAAATGATTGTATTTGATTTTAAACTTTCTCCTCTCACAGGATGTGTTGTCGAAGATAATGTCATTCTTGCAAAATGGATCAACAGGCATCTGCATTTTATCAGCAAATGGTGCCATATCTAATGTAACACTTCGTCAACCTGCAACATCTGGTGGAACTGTAACATATGAGGTGCATTCAAGTTTTGATCACTTTGTCATTTGATACGAGCATGTATCCATTTTCCATGTGTCATAACTCATATGGGAGGAATAAATATGCTCCACGTTCTCTTTCAATATAGTTTGCAGAGAAAGATAATCCTTTTGCATTTAGGGGAGTTGGAATTATCATTGTTACACAGATAACTAAATTTAGCACTAGTTGCAGCACTAAAGAACTATTCCTCTCTCTTCCTCTGGTATTTCTTCTTTTCATTGTGGAAGAGTTCAGTAGAGAATTACTAAACTCCAAATGCACACAATTTGTTCATATGCTAATCTAGTTTATTAGAATTAGAAGAACCAAGTTTTTCTCTCCTAGTGAAGCGAAGACCAAGTTGTTAAAGTAAAATACTCCACCTCATAAAGTTGTAAAATTAAGAGAAACAACAGTAAGAAAGAAATTCAAAATTTGAGAAATTTAACTACTCTAATAGAAAACCGGCGAAAAATATCTAGTGGAAGAGAAAAAATGTGAAGACGAGTGTGAAAGAGTAAAAAATATGAATTTAAGGATGTAGGAGGCAAAAGCCAACAACAGAGGCAGATGCCAACGCGCTTCCACAGGAAACAAGGAAATGCTATGTATGTTCAGATATCTAAATGGTTTATGCACGAGAGATCCAGAAAATATCGTTGCTTTGTTACCTAAGACAAACTATTCAGCATACTACTTTATGCGCCTTGCAGAAAAAGCAATTACCAATTGTAAGGGTCAGTTTCTCTCTCTCTTCCTGAAGTCACAAATTTCTGTTCATGCTGTAAATTCAGTTTCAGTAGCCAAAAAGCATGTCCCAAAAACATACTTCCTTTATTGCTTTTTTTTTTTTCTAATTGTAAGTGCATAAACTGAGGGTTCATATAAATGAGTCGCTGATTCAGGCTATTGCTGATCTAGTAGAGAACTAAAGCAACAGAATTTGTGTGGCTGATACTTCCAAAACTTGGATTTCACAATTGTTAGTTGCTCAATGCTAATTGCACCTGGACATATCATTTGATTACAGTAGCACCTGTTGCTTATCTTTATCTTCTTATCTCTTTCCATTTATCTAGTGCAAATTTTTCAGGCAAAGCACTTCGGTATGAACTGCACCTTTTTTCTCTCTGAAATTTGCATGTTTATAACCTACTGTTCAATCAGAATATATGTTAAGCTTTGATCATTCATCCTTATTAGCTTGAAGTTTTTATGTTTAGACAGTTGTTTGAGGGGGATTCTGCTCTGTATTTATCTTTACAAATCATGCAACTCTTATTTATTTGTTTATGCAGGGACGATTTGAGATTTTGTCACTTTCTGGCTCATTTCTCCTTTCAGAGAGTAGTGGCCAGCGCAGCAGAACTGGTGGTTTGAGTGTTTCACTAGCAGGGCCAGATGGTCGTGTTCTTGGTGGAGGTGTGGCAGGGCTCCTCACAGCAGCATCTTCTGTACAGGTTTGTTATCTTCTGGTCTTCATTATTTTGCTTGTGCTGCATCTAACAGCAACTGTCATATTGACGAGATTGCACGAGGCAAGTGAAGTGCTGGTATCACTCAAAACGACCTTACTGTCTCTAATTTGCTGTAGTTTTGTTCTGCTTGCAGGTTATTTTGGGTAGTTTTATTTCAGAAGATAGCCTAGAGTCAAAACTGGGTATTAACCACACTGAAGCAATGTATGCTCCAGGAATATCAATAGCAGGAAGCCCGCCATCACGCGGAACTTTTAGCGAATCATCCGGTGGTCCTGGAAGCCCTCCTAACCAGAGCACTGGAGGCTGCAACAACAGCAATCCACAGGGCATGCCAAATGTGCCTTGGAAATAAATTCCTGCTACAAGAAGTTGTTCTAACCTTTTCTTTTTTTCCCTTTTTTTTATGTAATGGCATAGTTGTTCTAACATTGTGTGGGCATAAATGGTGCATAGTTTACACACTTGATATATATATATATATATATATATATATATATATATATATATATATATATATATATATATATATATATTTTAGAGAAGCTGATATAGGTTAGGTGCAATCAGGAACTGATCAGTGTACTTCCCTTTAACAAAGGAAATATCCAGAATTTGATAAATTCCTAATTTTCTTGAGTTGGGTGGCCATTGGTCAAGCTATTATACTTGCTTGAGGGCAAAAAGATTAAATTTTGTTCGTGTGGGAAATCCTTGAAAGAGTATTGATGAATGGCCTTCAGGCTCCAGCTATGAAAAGCTCTTGAGAACACATGATTTTCTTTTAGTGAGAGAAAGGGACATGTATGTATGATATATGAAAGAAGAAGAACAGGGTCATGCCCTTGCCTTGCTGCCATGCCAAGGCATCTACAGACAAAATATGAGCCAATGGGTGTGAAATGCTCCTTCCTTTGGGCCCCAACCAACGCAACACTGTAAATCTAACACCAACAGCTTATTTCAAGTTATTCAGTATTTCAGTTAGCCACTTCACCATTCACTCTAACAGACTTACCTATATATGTATCCGGATTCCGGAGAGTGTTAATTAGTTTGTCTTTTATTTGCAAAATTAATTTATTTAATTAATATTAATAAAGTCAAGAAAAAACTAACTTATCGAGATAAAATTAATCCGAGTTAGTGGACTCCTCAATATATCCAAACTTAATTAGAAAAAATTAAGTGGAAAAAACTTAACCCCACTTGCTAATTAATTAAGTCAAAACTAATCAATCATGTGTGGTCTGATTGATTTTCTTATCAATATGAGGAGTGAGAGGTCTCGAGTTTGAATATTTTCGATCACAAAAGTTTTCATCCATTTGATGAGTCAAGTGATAGGTTATTGTTATTATGAAATCCATTATGGCATTTCGGTTTATTGAGCCTCCTAATAAATAAATAAAAAAAGCAAATATAGAAGTAAAGAAAAGAGAGGTTAGACATATTTGAATGGCAGAAGATAGAAGGGGAAGGAAGCATCCTGAGCTCAAGAGTCTCGATGTAGGAGTCGCCATCACCAAATATAAAGAAGCAGCAGATGGTGAGGGACCGGTATTAAGCACAGCATGTGACTCCTCACTCCTGGCTTATGACTCAAATAACGTGAATTCATAAACAAATTTATCAAAATAATTCAATATTTGGCAAAGAATTTAAGGAAAAAAATATGATAAAAAAGGCATGGATTTACACTATATTTAAAATGATTTATAGTCGTAGAATTCATTTATAAACGTATTCACAAATCGAGGGGTTAAGGGTATTTTCTTAATTTTTTTTTTTAAATTTACCCTCTAAATTTCTGAAAATATTTAATTGTATCCCTTAAAATAGTGTATTTTCTTAACTTTACCCCTTTTTACTTTTGAAAATAAATATTTAATCCTTTAATATGTTTTACTTAAAAGCAAAATTAAGGACAATATAGAACGAGGTGATAAATTGAATTAAATTTTCTTAGATTTAAAATTGATTTAACAAATAAGAAAATAGATTTAATGTAAGTATTTACTAAAGCATAAATGGATTTGTTAAACTAAAATATTCAAATTACAATTCAATTTGCCTGTATTTTTTTTCTTTTTTTGAAAAATTAAATTTGTAAATACTTGAAAGTTGATTCAGTGTGAATCATATTTAATATGAATTACTATTGAATTTCCACATCTTGGTTGATATATTATCCTTTTATGTTCATATCTTCAATATTAATAGCATTGAAGATATTACAAATGAGGATATTACATTTAGGATATGAAAAAAATAAATATAAAATACTAATTAAGTGTGATCTGATCTTTTTACTTTTATGAGAGGGTGGGGATAGAGGTGTGCAAACAGGCTGTTCAGTTCCGAACCGAATTGCAAAAACTTTAAATAAATATTATTTGAAATCGAACTAAACCGAAATAAATTTAGAAACCAAACAAAACTAATCGATTTAGTCAAACAGTTCAATTTTACTCAGAAAAAAAATATTTTGAAATAATGAATTTGGAAGACCAAAAGAGGAAAACATGGAAATTTTCAAACTGAAATTAAAATCAAAAACTGAAAACGCGAATTACAAATTAAAAATTATTTGATTCGGTTTGATTTTTGATTTTTTTTTCAAGTTTGCTCATCCGAGGTCAGTGGTCTCAAGATTGAGTCCACAGTGTTACGTTAAATAATAATTAACTAAATATTTTAGTAATTCTAATTTCTAAGAATAAAATCTGATAAATTGAATTCTAATAACAGTATAATAAAAATTATGAAATGACAAAAAAGTTTTGAAGTGAAAACGGTTATGGCGTGAGAAGCAATGCCAGCTGGATACAGTTGGATTGGACAATCAAATGGTAAGTATTTTTCTTTATTATATTTTATAAATAAATAAAAAACAGAACACGTGTCCACTATCTCCTTGGTTGACATCTGGACACTGCATTTACTGCAGCCCACACCCCAACTCAACTCCCTTTCCCTTCTGTTGCTAGAAAATGACGCTCTCACCTCACTTTTACCTTTTCGCCCCTGACTTTTCTCCTTTCACATTTTGCAATATCTACAGTTCCTTCCTTATCTCCTTCCTTTAGCCCTTGCGGCCGCCACCATCTATTACTTGCTGCGTTCGCTTATTATCTTCCCTCCACCAAATATCACGCTCTATACGTCACAATGCTGCATTTCCTCTCATGGTGGAATGTTCTCGAATCACCTCGTACATCCTAAATAAATTTTCTCACGCCTTTAATTCACAAATCGATTCCTGTAATTTTTTCAGAAAAAATTTATATTATAATTTATATTTTTATTTTAATTTATTAAATGCTTTAATTTATAAAATTTTATATATTAAACAATATTTTAATTTATAAAATTTAATCGATTAAACACTTATTAAATTATTTAAAATTTGAAAATTATTATTTTAAAAATTATATTAGTCATACATCAAATTAATATTTTACATATAAAATTAAAAAATTTAAAATTTACTGTTACGAGTATGACGAGATGTGAAATTATTATAAAAATGAAATATATATGTCATAATGTTAATTTTAAAATTCAGAGTTTCTCATGATTTTTTTAACCTAGACATTAAATTATGTGTTATGGCTGGTCGAGATGACTAAAACTGAAATTGATATTTTATATTGTTTAGTTCAAGTCAAAATTTTCATTTTTATGATGATATATTTGAAATTATAATTATAATTATGAAATTCTATTTTAATTATAGTACTTCTAAAATCTATTTCTTCGAAATCAACTTGATCATGTATTGTGCAAACCAATTTAAAAATTTTACCTTTCATAACTTTTTTTTTTAGCATAAAATACCTCGTTTCATTAACAAGTAATCAGGAATAGAATCCCAATTTTAAATACAAGCATATATGCGGATACTCTAATAAGGAAATGAGCATCTTTATTGCTTGTTTTCGAATCCATCTAACTTTTATATTAGATCTACTTCTAAAAATAGACCTACAATTTGAAATGACTAAGCCGAACACTAATTACACTAATTAATTCTAAAATGTGGATCATTCAAGATATATTAATACGATTGTACTTTTTCTATTCAAACATGGTTTGAAGCCAGGAGGATAGATGAGATGAACCAAACCGAAAATCGAAAATCAAAACTTTTTATATTTTCAAATCGATGGCCAAGGTTTGATTTTTGATTAGAAACCAGAATAACTGACTTGTACCTGCCATGTTGATAGTAAATTTTAGTGCTGTAGTTCCATATATTTTTGAATATTATTTTAATATTGTTAAAATAAAATTTATTCAAAAATAGCAAGTTTTATAGCCTAGGCTTTTCTCATTTTCAAGTATTAAATTATGAGTTGAGATTGTCTGTCCAGATAACAATGATAACATACAAAATCCTGAAAATAATACTCCCACTACTTGATGATTTCACAAAAACGCCTTTTCTCATCGCTTGTAATTAGTCCTTCATGAGTGTTAAATTGGAAATAGCAAAAACCGGGTTTGCTCCTATCCATTTCAATTGGGGGGGGGGGGGGGGGGGGTGAAAGTGGGAAAAAAGTCAATAAGACAAAAGAGGAGGGTGAGTAGAGTTTTTTCTGTTGATAACCGATCAGTCATAATCGGTTTCACGGTTTTTCTTTCAATTTCTAAATCCATTCTTTGAAAAGGAAAATTATAAAAATAAGAATCCGCCAAACAAGACGAAGAGAAAGAAGAAGGAGAAGAAGAAGAAGAAGAAGCTTAGCATGGGAATAGCTGTATTTCAGAGAAGACGAAGAAGCAGGAGACTCTGGATTTCAGGCGAACCTCCTACGTTCTACCACTCTTCACTTAATTACTACTTAATCTAAACAAAAACCAGTTCCCCTTATCCTCTTTTCTCCTTTTTTTTTTTTTTTTCTCTCTCAGAACTCAATTCAATACCTCTTCCATATTCAGGTTCGTTCATTTCGATTTCTTGTTCACTCTTATGGTACTTGCTGTAATTGCTTCCTTTTCAGAGATACGTTGGATCTTCTTCTTCTTTATAAGTGTGCTTCTAGAAACTTGTAGAAGCAGATTCTTACTGTGTGATCTCAATCTGAATTTTCATTCAATTGTATTTGTATTTTCTACTGTTTTCGTCTCAAAGAACTGCTTTTCGATGACTTTTTTTGGTTTAGGAATTCCAGTACAGAAAAAGGAAAATGGATACGACGTCGTCTATAAGATCCGTCGATCAGGCCGTCGAGGAGATCATGAGAATTCACAGATCGTTGCCGCCGAGACCAGGACTGGACGAGGTGGAGGCCGCTAAGGCATTGATTCTAAACGTGGACAAAGAAGACCAGTCCAGACTCGAAGCCATTTCTAGGCAAACCAAAAGCCCTGATGTACCAGAAGAGCTATTTATTATCTTGCAAGAGATGCAGAAGAATTCGGTTTACTTCCAAAGCAGAGAGCAGAAGAGGGAGGCCTTGAAATTGCTCGATCTCGAAAATATTCACGCTCTATTCGATGAATATATCCAGAGAGCTTCCAAATGCTTGCCTCCTTCTTCTGCTTCTTCTCCTTCTATTTCGTCTACTTATGCTAATGGCTCTGCTTCCACAGTTTCCAGTAGTGGTTTCTCTACATCTAGTTTGGCGGCTTCTTCTATTGGTAAATCATCTATTACTGCATCGCCGAACGTGTACTATTCTGAGCAAAATCCTATGAGGACGACAGAATTGTTTACCAGAGATGATAGCTATGTGAAGAAAGCTAAGTCGTCATTTTACTCTGATGGAATTAGTGGAGGAACTAAGCCTCAGATAGTGGATTCCACTCTAAAGACTACTGCAACTAATTCAAGTGAGTTTGATTCTTTTCAGTTTCTTTATTTATTTCCGTTCTGTTTGATTCTTTTTATTGTAGTTCAAAATGCTTGCTTTACGACCATTCTGGGGATTCTTCTGAATTATTGGCAATTTAGTTACTCTGCACGGTCGGCCTAATATTAATGATGACTGCTGTAGTTTCTGATTTTCATTCCTTGCTGTATAACTTTTGCAGGTCAAGATGGTGATAAGTTGAGTCTAATAAAGCTTGCTAGTTTAATTGAAGTCTCTGCCAAGAAAGGCACTCGAGATCTCAATCTCCAAAACAAGTTGATGGATCAGATTGAATGGCTACCTGACTCAATTGGCAAGTTGTCAAACTTGGTTTCCTTGGACTTGTCAGAGAACAGGATTGTCGCCCTGCCAGCCACTATTGGAGGACTTTCTTCTTTGACAAAGTTGGATTTGCATTCCAACAGGATTTCTGAACTCCCAGAATCTATTGGAGATCTTCTTAGCCTAGTCTTTTTGGACCTCAGGGCTAACCAGTTATCATCTCTGCCTGCTACATTTAGCAGATTGGTACGCCTTCAGGAACTTGATTTGAGCTCAAATCGTCTATCTTCACTTCCAGAATCTATTGGTTCACTCATTAGCCTGAAGAAATTAAACGTGGAGACGAATGACATTGAAGAAATTCCACACACCATTGGTCGCTGTTCTTCACTAACGGAGATTCGTGCAGATTATAACAGGCTTAAGGCGCTCCCAGAAGCTGTAGGAAAGATAGAAACCCTAGAGTTTCTGTCTGTCCGTTATAATAACATCAAACAATTACCTACAACTATGTCATCTCTATTAAACCTGAAGGAGCTCGATGTGAGTTTCAATGAGCTTGAGTCAGTGCCTGAGAGCTTGTGTTTCGCTACCTCGCTTGTGAAGATGAATGTAGGAAACAATTTTGCTGATCTACAATATCTACCAAGGTCTATTGGGAACCTTGAGAATCTGGAAGAGTTGGACATTAGCAATAACCAGATACGAGTCCTTCCAGACTCTTTCAGGATGCTCACACGTCTACGTGTCCTACGTGCAGAAGAAAATCCTTTAGAAGTGCCACCAAGACATATAGCTGAAAAAGGTGCCCAGGTAAAGAATCATTCAACTTTTAAGTTTTGAAGTAGAATATTATTTGTTTTACCTCAGTTCTAATTCATTTTTCCATTCTTGGTTTCCTCAGGCAGTTGTTCAGTACATGGCCGAACTTTTTGAGAAGAGGAATGTTAAAACACAGCCTACAAAGCAGAAAAAGAGCTGGGCGCAGATCTGCTTCTTTTCTTCAAAGTCTAACAAAAGGAAGCGCAATAGCATGGACTATGTGAAAGCTTGAGTTGCAAGAATTGTAAAACGATACGTAACACGACTTTTACGTTGGTAAGTTGGTGATACACTTCATCCTTTCCAACTTATTAACAGTTCAAATCATGTAATTCTGTTACTGCACAAAAACTAAGGCAGGTCTTTTCAAATCATTGTGGTCAGCTGTCTTTGTCAGTATGTATCTCTAGATAATGGTTAGGCTGGCTTATAAAAGAAAGAAGGGCAGAGAGGGGGTGGGTTGTCAGCATAATTGAAATAAATGGCAGCTATTACTGAGCCAGATTTTGGGGTCACACTGCGACATACTCATGTGCTTTTGTTTTGTTTTGTTTTTCTTTTCTCGGTATCTTACAGGGTTTTAGCAGTTGTAAAGGAGAGAGATCTCAGTGCAACAGAAAAGAAAACATCAAAAAGGGGACTCGGTTTGTAAAACATAGCTCTTACTCTTTCTCCTCAATTGTAGATTTACTTTTTTTTTTTTTTTTTTTTTTTTTTTTTTTTTTTATATAATTGGTTCAATTTTACTCCATTTGTATCTGCTGTTCTTGAACTGTAATGAGGTGTATAATTCAACCGGCTAGATAGGAGGGGAAGAATATACTGCTCTGTATGTCCATTGTCCATCATTGTTGTATGAAGTATAACTTTTCATTTTCATCATTTCAATAGAATCTCTTTCTTTTCAACAGATTTTAGATTCTATAGAATTTATCAGAATCTGTGTTGTCTTTTTAGTGTCTGAAGACTGAACATATAGTAAAATCTGCATCTATATGGTCAACTTTTCCATGTCTTAACTGTCGGTTCGCACCTGATGTAAGCAGTGACATTACAATTATGAATTTTCGGTTTTTTATGCTTTACCAGCTGATATGACATTACGTTCGCGGCGGAAGAGAGTCATGCTGAGGTATTTACGTAGTCATTTTGATTTTAGAGTTTGAATTGGTGAAAAAAAAAAAAAAAAAAAAGCCACAAGAAAAATCAGATGTTGATTCATTTCTTCTATCTCGCGTTTTATAATTTATTTAGCCCCAACTTGTATCTGATATTCCCTCTAGAACAATGAATGCTTATTTTATTTGTCTGTATTCAACATATGTTCGGAAAGCATTTACATGTGCATGGCCTCGCTGGACTTTATATTATTTATCATGTTTTATTTAAATAATAATGGCAAATGAATGTAGAGAATTTTTATTGTGGCATCATTATCCAATAAATGGATATATATATATATATATATATATATATAATTAGTATCATATGGGTTATTTATTTATTTATTTATTTTGATTTCTCATGAGGTATATCCACTCCCTTTTTTGATTAATTTTGTTTTGGTTGGTTCACATAACTTTTCAGATAGAGAAAAAACAATTGTTAGGTAGCTAAAGTTAGATCCTACTTAACATTTGTCCCTTTATTTTTAAGAAATTACTCTAAAGTTCTTAACATTTGCTTAACTCGCTATTAGATCCTTCTGCATTTGCTTAAATTCACTATTAGATACTTATGTTTAAAAAGTCAGATACTTTTGTTTTTATCTTAACTTTAAAGGTAAAAGGAGGGCAAAGGTTTCACCTTTGTGTTTGTTCTTTTAACTTTCCCATTTCATGTCTTTTGGTTTGCTTTAACAATTTCCTTTTTAAAATGAATGCATGTGTAAAAGTTTGATATTAGAGTCGATCACATCATATAAATTTACATTGTAGCCATTTCTTTATCTTTGCTGATGAAATTACAGAAAGAAATGCAACAATCAAATTTCATCACTTCAAAGGTTTCTACATCAATTCTCTCTTCCAATTCATAAAAGTAAGAAACTCAAGTTCTCTACCTGTGGTTAGTTGAAACTCGAAACATGAACTCTGCTTTTGCCTGACAGAAAAACTATGCCTGTAAGAAACACAGACAATACAAACTTACGAGATGGAATAGAGTTGCGGTAAATGACACATTAAGGAGATAAAACCACAAGAAGCTCCGATGTCTATGCAAAATTCTCATTTGCTAATCATTCTTGACTCAGGTCATTAATGATTACAATGCATCAACCTTAAAGATCTACCGCAAAAGATTCAACCTCTGTAGCCTTGCAGAATCTGCATCCTTAACAGACATAAGATTGATTTTATTTTTAGCATCTTCATCTCGAAACCAAACACATTGCATGAGATGCACCAACAGCGACAGACAACACGTTATGGGGTCCCAAGCCATCATCCTCCATTAGAAACTTGACCTGAACAGGACATATACAACTTCTGCCAGACCAGGAACACCTAATTGAGAGTCTCTGGCATTTCCCCACATATACAACTTCCCTTTTTCTGCTCAAAATAAAAAACAGCAGTTTATAACGACATCAAAATAAAATAAAATAAAAATTCTGCTTCAGGAACTTCAACGCAAAGCGAGTGCAATTCCTTAAACTTGTCCCAATTCTGCAACTAGCAACCGACTTCAACACAACTAAATCTTAAGATGTAAAATTTCAGTCTGACCAATCTATGTCTGATGAAGATAAATGAAAGCACAGTACTTCAAATTTTCACCATACGGTAAGATAATATCAACTAATAGAATATGTTAGAAGTAAAGGGAAAAGGCTACTTAGATCACATGAATCTTACCAATTACAGCTGCTGAAGATGAACCTCCACAAGCAATATAAACAAAACGTTGATCAGCTAAAGAATCAATTACTGTTGGTGTTTTCTGGTTTTCAATTGAAGGGTGGCCCAGCTGGCCATGTCCACCAAAGCCCCATGAAAGAACTTTCCCCTAATCTGATATAATGAGCAAGAAGGAATCACAAAAGTATTAAATTATGCTAGACAATCAAAAGGGAGCAGAAAGAATAAAAGTCAAATTGAGAAGAAAAGAAGTAGACGAAAAATTTTGGACTTCTTGCTTTACTAATGAGATTTTGCAGTCATTTACTAGTTAAAGCAAGAGAATGATATCCATCAGTTGCTATCTGAATGATACGAACCCCTTCAAGACTAGGAATCGGTTTTGGTTTCCAACCACCAACCTTGTCGCCTCTTCCAAGCTCATAGTTTGAATTTGCTGAGCAAAAAGATAAAAATGCTATAATTAGACTTATTTATTCAGTATCATAAAAAATGTGAAGCAAATACAAATTTATTCCAGCTCTGAAAGTAGCAAAGCATCAACAGATCGCGGCAGTTAACATTCATTATTCATATATTAGATCTTAAAAATTTTCTGCCTCGATTTAGATAAAAAAAAAAAAAAAAATCCTCACAGCAGCATGTTGTTTATCTATAAGTAATGCATTTCCTTCCTTTTTTTTAAAAATGAATGATTGCTTTTCTACTAACTAAATCCAAAAATTTAAATTGTACCTAAAAAATGAAAGACCTCGAAGAAGTGCATATACACATTGACATATACACACATTGACATAAATTAGCTACTCTCAAGGGGCTTAAACTTATGCCCTTACGGTTGCAAGCCCAAGAATTTTATTTTTGCGCACCCCCCTTCCACCCCGCGCCCCCCCCCCCCCCCCCCCCCCAAAAAAAAAAACTATATATTTTGAAGTGAAGTGCACATTAAGAACAGGGCATTTGCCACAAAAAAATCACTCACTGAAGCAAATAATGCCTAGGATAATATTTGATCCATTGACAAGAGTCAAGATCAAGAATCTAAGGCATAATTCATAATCAAGAAAGCAACATTTCAAAATATAGAGACAAAAAGAAAGAAAAGGAAGAGGAAGAAGAAAATGACTTAATAAGAAACGTTGCAACCCACATAAAAAACATATATACAATTTACAGCAAATAAGTTGTGATTTTGAAAGTCAGCAATTGACTTGTAAGGTGGGAAGTTTCTTATCCTTGCCCATCATCTTTCCACCCTTCCCCAAAGTTATTGGAAGCAATTGGAAAAAGGAAAAAACATTCTCCACAATAAGATAGCTATGCTATTTACAGAAAACAAGATGACTGTAAGGACATGATATTATTTCACCATGGAGAAAAAATGATCCAATCAATTGGAAATTCAATCTACACTAACCTTTTTTATTTTTGCAAGAATTTGAATCAACAGTTAGTGCCTGATATTTTCTTCAAAATTAAATCAAATACTTGAATCTATATTGCAATACAGAAAAGGAAAAAGAACATAAAGTTCACGCAAAAGGAAGTAATATCCTTACCTCCCCAATTCCAAATCTGCCCATCTTCCGTCAGTGCCATTGTACAGATACCACCACAGGAAACAGTAGCAACAGGAACAGGCAATGCTTTGACTTTGGAAGGGATGCTAAGTCCACCACCTTCATTTGGGCCCGCCCAGGGCCAAGGCCCAACCTACCATCACCTTCATCTCATCCCCATGTATAAAGTTCCCCTACATCCAAATGATTGCTGAAATCAACAGAGAGAAGCATTGCCAAATTGCCACTATAAAAGCCATGGCCATTTCTTGCCTAACAGGTAAACTTTGAGTTTGTGTGGAACTATATCCTAATTCCTAAGGTTCGCATAGAAAATTAGAATACTTATTTTCAGTACATGAACAAGAAAAGATTAACTAACCTGATTCAGTAACAGCAGCAGTATGTGTGCCACTAGTGGCAATATGCTTTGTTTCCCCATTCCAAGCGCCTTCAACTAATCTAGGAAGCAGCTCTGTGATAAACAGAATGTCCCAGTGCACCAAAACCACCATAACCCCTGCAAGCTTCAATTTTAATGACACAACACTATCAAGTTATGTATACCGACTTCCTAGTCAGGTCAATATAGTGAAATAGATACTTGCAACTCGTCAATAACAATACATGCAATGTCCTAGTGTCAAGCATTACTTGCATAAACATCAGAACTTCCAATGGATTTCTTCGTAGAGTAAAAAAATCAGAACTTTATATGGAGTTAAAAAAAATTATTTTACAATTCAAGTTCATAAAAAGGGCGCTATTAGAAGTACTAACAATGAAAAGACCTGGCCTAAGGAAGTGAGGGCGACAGAATGGATACCGCCCAAAGCAATACAACAAACGTTATCCAAATTAGGGTTTAGCGTAGGAACAAACGCAGGATTCTTGTGTCCAAAGCCCAAACGTCCCCATCCTCTTTTCCCCAAATCCATAAATTACCATCTATAAGCAATGCACATTGGAATAATCCACAAGAAATTCCCACTTCAATCACTTGTTGTTTGTTATCTTTGAGAAGAAGTTGGCCTGGGGTTGGAGAGAGCCTAAAAGAGGACGGTAATACCTGAAGATTGGCCACTGGAGCTGGGTATAGTCGTACTTCTTCGATGCCGCCACCAAGCTGGCCAGAAGCACCTTTTCCCCACGAGAGGAGCTGTAGTGTCACGACGTCCGGTTCTGGTCCTTGATTTCTGGGCTTTCGTAGAGAATGGGCACCTTCTTTCTGGCGGCGGACGATGAGGAGAAGTGGCGGCCGAGGATGCTGTGAGACGGCGGCTAAGACGTGTCATTTCTCAATTTTGTTGACCCAACTTTTTTGGTTTTAATAAATGGGTTAAGAATTTGAATCTTTAAATCTTTGTTTATTTATTTTTTTAATAAAATACTAATTTCAATGCAAACGCTGTCGTTTCCACCCCCACTTCCTTGATAAGGCTTAAAAAGCGCTCTCTCTCGCGCTCACTCTCCATCAGACCATGGTTGAATCTCTCTCACTGAAACCCACAGTTCATAGACTTCATCTTTCCGGGACGTCCATTAAAATTTCCTCACACTTGTATACCAATTGTTCCATGTCCATACTACAATCAATTGTTGAACTGCAGACCAAACCCTAATTACTAGGAAGGAGAACTTTGTGGCTTGGTTTTGATTTCATCGGTTTTTTTCTCTGAAGGAATAAGGTTCTGGTTGTCTTGTTGTTGAGTAGATACAGTCATTTGTTGCTATTCGTCCATTCCTGGGGTTGTTGTTGCAGTATTTCTGTTGATGTATGTCTCTGGCGGGTATTATCTCTCGTTAACTAAGCTATATTCTGCAATCTGATGCTTACCTGTTTCTTGAGGAATAGGCTTTTTAGTTTTTCAGTCTGATGGTTTGATTATGAAAATTCATAATTTGCTATATGTTGATTGTTATCTGGGTGCTTTTATTTTCTCTGCATTTATGTATTTTGCAATTTTTTTGTTGTAGTACTGCTATTCTCTCTAGTACAATACCTGTTTATAGAAAATCATACCGAATTGAAGTTTCTCCTCCGAGAAAATCACAACACAGCTAAAAAGGATAGCACAACTTAGCTAAGGAAGAGAGAGTGTTGGTTTAGAAGAGCAGAAAAATAAGAAAGAGAAGGAAATATTTGTAGAGAAGAAACAATCTGCAGATTTTGTAAGTGTGGAGAAACAAATATTCACATTTCATTTTCATTACAGAATAATGTAAATATTTATAATAGAGTTATTCTAAAGTTTTGTTCACCAACCTTCCATAAGTCATAAGTCAATGAAGTTTGTTCACTAAACTTCTATAAGTCAAGGAAGTTTGTTCACCAAACCTACCTAAAAGCAATGTAGTTTACCTATTTCTTGACTTCAACAAAGTACAACAAAATCTAAATGATTTTAACAAAATTTTTCCAAAAACTGTTAACGACACTTGCATTTAGCTTCAAGAGCTGTAGCTGTAACTTTAACACTCCTCCTTGATGCAAGAGTTGAGACAAACACCAAGTCTATTCCTAAGAAATTCAAATCTTGGTTTTTTGCAATGCCTTGGTGAAAATATCTGCTGTTTGGTCTTCAGAATTGCAATGAACAATCTGAATTTCATTTTCCTTTTCAGCTTCACGAATTGCATGGTACTTGATTTTTATATGCTTGGTTTTTCTATGGCAGATTGGATTCTTAACCATAGCAATAGCTGATTTGTTGTACAGCTCCATTGAAGTAAAATTGATGCAAGTGTTGTTGACAGTTTTTGGAAAAATTTTGTTAGTCATTTAGATTTTTTTATACTTTGTTGAAGTCAAGAAGCAGGTGAACTACCTTGCTTTTAGGTAAGTTTAGTGAACAAACTTCCTTGACTTATGGAAGTTTGGTGAACAAACTTTAGAATAACTCTAGTATAAATATTTACATTATGCTGTAATGGAAATAATGAGATTTGAATATTTGTTTCTCCACACCTACAAAATCTGCGGATTAGATTTTTCCTTCTCTGTAGAATTTTCCTTCTCTTTCTTATTTTTTTGCTCTTTTAAACCAACAAGTGGTATCAGAGCTGATACCCAACGACTGATATCAGAGCCGAAGGTTTCGGCAGGTCTAGCCGGTCAGATAGCGGTACCGGATCCTTGGATATGTTTTGAAAATAAATATACCACGACGAAGAGAAAATTACGACGAGTCCATTGGTGCTATCCGCTTGGAAAGACGTTGCAGAATTGACTTAGTGATGAATAGTAAAATAGTAACTCAAAGTTGATGGTGAACAGTACTATCGGCATTACTGTTGCTGAGTCCCAGCACTATTCACGCATAGTACTATTCACATGTACAGTTAGTATTCATGCATACAGTTACTATTCACATATAATACTGTTCACGTATACGTTTATGTTGGTGATAATTTTCTGCGCAAGTCAAAATGGACAAGCAAAATAATCAGTTTAAATGGCGGGAATTACCATATATGGAGAAATGAGAGATCTCCTTATGGTAATCAAAATGTATTTGCTCGTGTTTAGTTGAACTAAACCGGAAGAGAAGACTGATGAGGAATGGGCTTTCGAGCATGCGTCCAAATTTCGGATGGTAGATTTGATGATGAAGGTTTCTGTAGCACATTCAGAAATGGTCAATGGAAGCTCACAAAAGGTTCATTTGTGGTAGATAAAGATCGAAAGCTGTACGTGATGCGTGCGAAACTCTCCTAAGACACTTTGAGTGTAGCGGAGAATGACGGTACAATTGAATTGTGGCATAAACGACTACGTCACATGAGTAAGAAAACTCTGGCAAGAAAGAACGTATTACCTGGATTGGATGAAGTTCACCTCGACAAGTGTCCTGATTGTATGGCGGGAAAGCTAAACAGAGTAGCTTTCAAGATTACCCCTCCTTCTAGAATGAAGAATGCATTAAATGTGATTCATTCAGATTTGTGTGGACCATTGACAATGTCATATGGTGGAAATTAATATTTTGTGATATTTATCGATCACTATTCTAGGAAGACCTGGGTATACACATTGAAGTCTTCTAAACCTGGGTATACATAGGGCTGTGTGTGTTTGAGTGAAAATCATAGAGAAAGCCACCAAATAAACCAGAATTTGTGAAGTTTTCTGTTTATTTGCTTTCCCTCAAATGGCTTCTAGCAGCATGTCTCTTTCACCACCTCATTTTAATGGGGAAAACTATCATGTTTGGGCTGTGAAGATGAGAGCTTATTTCAAGGGGCTTGGATTATGGCAGTATGTGGAGGAAAACAGAGTATCTCTACCTCTTAATCAAAATCCAACCCTTCAGCAGATTAGACAACATGAAGAAGAGGTTGCTAAGGCTCCAAAAGCTCTGTCCTATATCTATGCAGCTGTTGCAGATCCTATCTTCACCAAGATTATGACATGTGAGACAGCACATGAAGCTTGGGAGAAGTTAAAAATTAAGTATCATGGATATGAAAAAACTAGACAGATGCAGGTATTTAATTTAAGAAAAGAATTTGAAATGTTGAAAATGAAGGACAATGAAAAGGTGAAAGATTATGTTGATAGAATTATGAAAATTGTAAACCAAATTCGATTGTTGGGAGAAGAGTTAGAAGAGAAGGGATTTGTGGAGAAAGTTATGGTGACTCTCCCTGAAAAATTTGAAGCCAAGATTTCTTCTCTTGATGATACTTGGGATATGTCACAAATATCATTAAATGTGCTTTCAAATGCTCTACAAGCTGTAGAACAAAGAAAAGCCTATAGGGAAAAAGAAACCATCGGAGAGAAGGCTCTTGTTATGACTCATAAAATAAAAATGCAAGAAGGAGGTTCAAGAGACCAGCAAACTGACAGAAAATCAAAAATGAAGAAGAATTTCAGAAAAAATTGGAGGAAGGACAGATTTCCACCTTGTCCACATTGCAAAAAAACAAAGCACACTGAGAACTACTGCTGATTCAGACCTGCAGCTCAATGTAAGGTTTGTAAGCAATTTGGTCACACCGAGAAAGTTTGTTCTACAAACCAGAATCAACAAACACAAGCCCATCATGCACAAGTCACTGAAAATTCTGAAAAGTGTGAAGAACAACTATTTGATGCAAATGAAATTGAAAAATGTGGTGTCTCAATTGAAGCTAAGAAGCATGGCTTGTTGATAGTGGCTGCACTAACCACATGACACCAAACTTGGTGAATTTCGATAGCTTGGATACAAACTATTCTTCAAAAGTCAGACTTGGAGATGGTAGGCTTGTTGATGTCAAAGGCAAAGGAGCTGTGATTTTACAAACTCCTTCAGGTACAAAGCATGTTTCCGATGTTCTTTATGTGCCTGAACTAAATCAAAGCTTGTTTTCGGTTGGTCAATTGCTTGATAAGAATTACAGTTTGCTATTTAAAGATAAAACTTGTGAAATAAGTGATCCTTCTGGCTCAAAGTTAATTGCTGTCAAAATGAAATGGAGAAGCTTTCCTCTAAATTTAAGAAACTTCAAAGAAGAATCTTGCTCGAGTCATAAAGAAGAATCTGATTTGTGGCATAAGAGACTTGGTTACACCAATCTCAATTCATTAAAATTGCTGCAATCCAAGAAGTTAGTTGCTGATTTGTACAAACTCGTTCATGTACAAAGCATGTTTCCGATGTTCTTTATGTACCTGAGCTTAATCAAAACTTGTTTTTGGTTGGTCAATTGCTGGATAAGAATTACAGTTTGCTATTTAAAAATAAAACTTGTGAAATAAGCGATGCTTCTGGCTCAAAGTTAATTGCTGTCAAAATGAAACGGAGAAGCTTTCCTTTAAATTTAAGAAACTTCGAAGAAGAATCTTGCTTGAGTCATAAAGAAGAATCTGATTTGTGACATAAGAGACTTGGTCACACCAATTTCAATTCATTAAAATTGTTGCAATCCAAGAAGTTAGTTGCTGATTTGCCATCTGTAGTTGAAAACAACAGTGAATCCAAAGCCTACAGAATTTTGAATCCTGTTACTAAACAGGTGTATGTCGGCAAGAGTGTCAAATTCGATGAGAAAGGTGAATGGAATTGGAGTAAAATGGAACCAGAAAATTCTAAATCAGTTCTTGAATAAGATTATTTTGAGCAAGAGCAACAACTTCTAGTTGACACTGAAGAAGAATCAGATGAAGATGATTATGCAATTAGAGGGACTAGATCCCTAGAGGAAATTTACAGTAGATGTAATGTTGTCTCACTTGAACCAACTCAGATGGATGAAGCCTTAAAATTGCCTGAGTGGAGAGCTGCCATGGAGGAGGAGTTGAAGATGATTATGAATTTTCAGCAAGAAAATCCAACTAAAATACTTTGTGACAACAAATCAGCTGTTGCTATGGTTAAGAATCCAATCTGCCATGGAAAAACCAAGCATATAAAAATCAAGTACCATGCAATTCGTGAAGGTGAAAAGGAAATGAAATTCAGATTGTTCATTGCAGTTCTGAAGACCAAACGGCATATATTTTCACCAAGGCATTGCAAAAATCAATATTTGATTGCTTAGGAATAGACTTGGTGTTTGTCTCAACTCTTGCATCAAGGAGAAGTGTTAAAGTTATAGCTACGGCTCTTGAAGCTAAAATTGATGCAAGTGTTGTTGACAGTTTTTGGAGAAATTTTATTAGTCATTTAGATTTTGTTGTACTTTGTTGAAGTCAAGAAGTAGGTGAACTACCTTGCTTTTAGGTAGGATTGGTGAACAAACTTCCTTGACTTATAGAAATTTGGTGAACAAACTTTCTTAACTTATGGAAGGTTGTTGAACAAACTTTAGAATAACTCTAGTATAAATATTTACATTATGCTGTAATGAAAATGAAATGTGAAGATTTGTTTCTCCACACTTATTTTTCCTTCTCTGCAGAATTTTCCTTCTCTTTCTTATTTTTTTTGGGTATCAGAGACTTGCTTGAGTCAAATTTAGTGGCTGTGACTATAAAAGAGAGAGAATAATAGGGTAATTGGAAATCTCTTAGAAGAGAGAAAGAGAAAAGAAGAGGAATGTATTTAGGCCCTTTGCTGGCTCTGATACCATGTGAAGAAGAAGAATGAGAGGAAATATTGACTTGATTATTCCCTTAAGAATTGGGGATATAAATAGTACTACATATGTACAATATAGGTAACTAATCAAGGATCCCAAATAATCTGCTAATGATCTGCTAATTATAGCTCCTAATCTCAGCAGCTAATTACAACTCATTACAGCTAGTTACAGCTAAATACAGCAGCTAATCATAACAGTGACAACAAATCAGCTGTTGCTATGGTTAAGAATCCAATCTGCCATTGAAAAACCAAGCATATAAAAATCAAGTACTATGCAATTTGTGAAGCTGAAAAGGAAAATAAAATTCAGATTGTTCATTGCAGTTTTGAAGACCAAACAGCAGATATTTTCACCAAGGCATTGCAAAAACCAAGATTTGAATTTCTTAGGAATAGACTTGGTGTTTGTTTCAACTCTTGCATCAAGGAGGAGTGTTAAAGTTACAGCTACAACTCCATTGAAGTAAAATTGATGCAAGTGTTGTTGACAGTTTTTGGAGACATTTTGTTAAAGTCATTTAGATTTTGTTGTACTTTGTTGAAGTCAAGAAGTAGGTTAACTACCTTGCTTTTAGGTAGGTTTGGTGAACAAACTTCCTTGACTTGTAGAAGTTTGGTGAACAAACTTCCTTGACTTATGGAAGGTTGGTGAACAAACTTTAGAATAACTCTAGTATGAATATTTACATTATGCTGTAATGGAATTAATGAGATGTGAATATTTGTTTCTCCACACTTACAAAATCTGCAGATTTTTCGTTCTCTGCAGAATTTTCCTTCTCTTTTCTTATTTGCTTGTCCATTGGTGCTGTCCGCTCGGAAAGACGTTGCAGAATCGACTTAGTGATAAATAGTAAAATAGTAACTCAAAGTTGATGGTGAACAGTACTATTGGCATTACTGAGTCCGTTTCAGGTAAGCCCAACACTATTCACGCATAGTACTATTCACATGTACAGTTGCTATTCACGCATACAGTTACTATTCATGTATACTACTGTTCACGTAGATGGTTTATGTTGGTGATGATTTTCTGCGCAAGTCAAAATGGACAAGCAAAATGATCAGTCTAAATGGCGAGAATTACCATATATGGAGAAATGAGAGATCTCCTTATGGTAATCAAAATGCATTTGCCCGTGTTTAGTTGAACTAAACCGGAAGAGAAGACTTATGAGGAATGGGCTTTCGAGCATGCGTCCAAATCTCGGTTGGCAGATTTGATGATGAAGGTTTCTGTAGCACCTTCAGAAATGGTCAGTGGAAGCTCAGAAAAGGTACATTTGTGGTAGCTAAAGACCGAAAACTGTACGTGATGCGTGCGAAACTCTCCTAAGACACTTTGAGTGTAGCGGAGAATGACTGTACAGTTGAATTGTGGCATAAACGATTACGCCACATGAGTAAGAAGACTCTGGCAAGAAAGAACATACTATGTGGATTGGATGAAGTTCACCTAGATAAGTGTCCTGATTGTATGGCGGGAAAGCTAAACAGAGTAGCTTTTAAGATTACCCCTCCTTCTAGAATGAAGAATGTATTAAATCTGATTCATTTAGATTTGTGTGGACCATTGACGATGTCATATGGTGGAAATCGATATTTTGTAATACTTATCGAAGACAATTCTAGGAAGACCTGGGTATACACATTGAAGTCTTCTAAACCTGGTTGAGAGACAGACAGGCAAGAAGCTGAACAGTATCAGGACAGATAATGGTGGAGAATACACTGGGCCATTTGATGCTTTCTGCAAAGAGCATGGCAGTCGACATCAAACGACACCTTGCAAGACGCCGCAACTGAACAGTTTGGCTGAAAGGATGAACAGAACTTTGATGGAGAGAGTCAGATGTTTACTCTCACATGCAAAGTTGTCTAAAAGATTTGGGGTGAAGCGTTACTCACAGCAGTTCGCCGTTCACTCTGTTTCCCTCTACAGCATGATACTCCAGAGAGTGTATGGTTGGGAAAGGATGTTTCCTATGATCATTTGCTAGTGTTTGGTTGCAAAGCCTTTGTGTATATCCCGAAGGATGAACGGTCTAAGCTTGATGTCAAAACTAGACGGTATGTATTCATTGGCTATGGCCACGACCAATGTGGCTATAGGTTTTATGAGCCAATCCAGAAGACGATTATAAGAAATTGTGATGCGGTATTTGTTGAAGATCAGACTATTGAAGATATTGAAGCAGAGTGCCAATAGATCTGATGAAGACTCAACAGACATACAGAGAGTCCCTCTAATAGACCGCTGACAAATTGGAGATGAAGAAAATGTTCCACAAGAACAAGTGTCAGAGTTAGAAAATCCAAAAATTCCTAATTAGAATGAACAAGATGAAGATTATGGTGTTCATGTTCAACCACCAGCAGCGGAAGGTTGTCAAACATTATGAAGATCTAGTAGAGTCTGACAACCATCTACTAGATATCCAGTCAATGAGTATGTACTAACGACTGACAGGGGAGAACCTGAAAGCTTTGAAGAAGCTATGGAAAATGAACACAAGAGGAACTGGATTGAAGCCATGCAAGATGAAATGAAGTCCTTGCATGAGGATGAAACATTTAAGCTGGTGAAGCTGTCCAAAGGCAAGAAAGCTTTGAAGAACAAGTAGGTGTTCAGGATCAAGCAAGAAGAACACAGCTCCCAACCATGATTCAAAGCTAGACTGGTTGTAAAAGGATTCAATCAAAAAAAGGTTATTGATTTTGATCTTTTACCAGTTGTGAAAATGACACTCATGCGAACAGTGCTTGAAACAGTCGCCAGTTTTTTGAACTGGAAATGGAGCAAATGGATGGAAAAACTACCTTCCTACATGGAGATTTGGAAGAAGAAATATACATGGAGCAGTCAGAGGGTTTCGTAGAAAAAGAGGATTGTGTTTGCAAACTGAGGAAGTGCTTGTACGGCTTGAAGCAGGCACTGAGACAGTGGTACAAGAAGTTTGAGTCTGTTATGGGGGAGCAAGGCTACAGAAAGACTATTTCAGATCACTGTGTTTCTATTCTCTGATGATGGCTACATTGTTTTTGCTTTATTTGGTTCTTTGCTGTATTTATCTGTAACAAGACTAGATATCATGTTTGCAACAAATTTACTGTCGAGATTCATGAATTCTCCAACTGAAAACCATCTTACAGCAGCTAAACAAGTTTTGAGATATGTGCAAGGGACTGCTGGATTTGGTTTGTTTTATAGAAGATTAAATGGTCTGAAGTTGTTGGGGTTCTCAGACAGTGATTGGGCTGGTTCATTGGACGATATGAAGAGCACTACCGGTTTTTGTTTTTCACTTGGTTCTGCTGTCATTTGCTGGGGAACAAGAAATGAAGCTTCAGTCGCTCAATCAACTGCAGAAGCAGAGTATGTTGCAGCATCTGCTGCTGTAAAAAAAAAAAATTGTCGGTTTAGAAGAGCAGAAAAATAAGAAAGAGAAGGAAAATTCTGCAGAGAAGGAAAAATCTACAGATTTTGTAAGTGTGTAGAAACAAATATTCACATCTCATTAATTCCATTACAGCATAATGTAAATATTTATACTAGAGTTATTCTAAAGTTTGGTCATTAACCTTCCATAAGTCAAGGAAGTTTGATCACCAAACTTCTATAAGTCAAGGAAGTTTGTTCACCAAATCTACCTAAAAGCAAGGTAGTTCACCTACTTCTTGACTTCAACAAAGTACAACAAAATCTAAGTGACTTTAACAAAATTTCTCTAAAAACTGTCAACAACACTTGCATCAATTTTAGCTTCAAGAGCGGTAGCTGTAACCTTAACACTCCTCCTTAATGCAAGAGTTAAGACAAACACCAAGTCTATTCCTAAGAAATTCAAATCTTGGTTTTTGCAATGCCTTGGTGAAATATCTGCTGTTTGGTCTTCAGAACTGTAATGAACAATCTGAATTTCATTTTCCTTTTCAGCTTCACGAATTGCATGATACTTGATTTTTATATGCTTGGTTTTTCCATGGAAGATCGGGCTCTTAACCATAACAACAGCTGATTTGTTATCACAAAGTATTTTAGTTGGATTCTTTTGATGAAAATTTAGATCAGCTAACACTTTTCTCAACCAAATAGCTTGGTTTACAGTAGCAGATGCTGCAACATACTCTACTTCTGCAGTTGATTGAGCGACTGAAGCTTGCTTTCTTGTTTCCCAGCAAATGACAACAGAACCAAGTGAAAAACAAAAACTGGTAGTGCTCTTCATATCGTCCAATGAACCAGCCCAATCACTGTCTGAGAACCCCAACAACTTCACACCATTTAATCTTCTATAAAACAAACCAAATCCAACAGTCCCTTGCACATATCTCAAAACTCGTTTAGCTGCTGTAAGATGGTTTTCAGTTGGAGAATTCATGAATCTCGACAGTAAATTTGTTGCAAACATGATATCTGGTCTTGTTACAGATAAATACAGCAAAGAACCAACCATGCTCCTATAAGTTGAAGCATCTATAGAGTGAGAACCATCATTCTTTTGCAATTTTATTCCTTGGGCCGTAGGTGTACTCACCGGTTTGCATTTGCTAAGTTCAAATTTTTTAAGTAGCTACCAAGCAAATTTCTTTTGTGAAATAAAAATCCCTTGCTCATCTTGAACAATTTCAATCCCAAGGAAATAACACATTAAGCCAAGATCATTCATCTCAAAAACCTGCTGCATCTTCAATCTGAATTCTTGAATTAATTGTAAATTGTTGCCTGTGATAAGTAGATCGTCAATGTATACCGAAACGATAAGCACATCATTTTCTTGTTGAGTTACATAAAGTGTTGCCTCATTCAAGCTGCGTTTAAAACCCAAATTCAGCAAGTAATGATCAATCTTGGCATACCAGGCCCTTGGGGCCTGTTTTAAACCATAGAATGCTTTCTTCAACAAACACACTCTATTGGTTCCATCATTAAAACCTTCAGGCTACTCAATATACACTTCCTCCTTCAAAGAACCATTTAAGAAAGCTGATATCACATCCAATTGAAAGGCTTGCCAACCTTCACTTGTTGTTAGTGCCAAAATCAATCTGATAGTGTCAAATCTTGCAACTAGTGCGAAGGTTTTTGTAAAATCAACCCTTTGTTGTTGAGCGTAGCCTTTAACAACATATCTTGCTTTGTGCTTATTGAAGTAGACATCAGAATTTAATTTCAATTTGAATACCCATTTAGTTCCAATTACATGCTTATTCAATGGTCTAGGAACTAAAATCCATGTGTCGTTCTTCATAATCATCTTCAACTCCTCCATGGCAGCTCTCCACTCAGGCAATTTTAAGGCTTCATCCACCTGAGTTGGTTCAAGTGAGATAACATTACATCTGTTGTAAATTTCTTCTAGGGATCTGGTTCCTCTAATTGCATAATCATCTTCATCTGATTCTTCTTCATTGTCAATTGGAAGTTTTTGCTCTTGCTGAAAAAGATCTTGTTCAAGAACTGATTTAGAATTTCCTGACTCCATTTTACTCCAATCTCATTCACCTTTCTCATCGAATTTGACACTTCTGCTGACATACACCTGTTTAGTAACAGGATTCAAAATTCTGTAGGCTTTGGATTCACTGCTGTAGCTAACTAAAATTCCTTTTTCAGCTCTAATACCACTTGTCGGTTTAGAAGAGTAGAAAAATAAGGAAGATAAGGAAAAATCTGCAGATTTTGTAAGTCTGGAGAAACAAATATTCACATCTCATTAATTCCATTACAGCATAATTTAAACATTTATACTAGAGTTATTCTAAAGTTTGTTCATTAACCTTCCATAAGTCAAGGAAGTTTGTTCACCAAACCAATTGTTGTGTTGTGCCCACTTAAATAGGACCCACGTGTGTACAATAAAGAAAAAAAGGGAAAGAAAAGTCAGGAAAGGGAGGAGGAAATAAAGAAGTCAGGCGGCAGCCGTGAAACGTGCAAATTGAAAGTGGTAGCCAATTTGCATTGGTATTGTACAGCTCGTTCAATACGCGTTTCCTTCTCCTATAAATAGGAGAAGTTTGCAGCTCACAATACACACAACAAAAGAAGAAAAACAAAAATGTAGAGAGAGAGTTATCTAGTTTTAGGAAGGGTTTTCTAAAACTAGGGGAGAGAAAAATAGTGAAAAAATTATTTTGGAGTGTTTTTGGGAAACACTTTGTGCCACTATTTTTGTATTACTCTCTGTGTAACTACTATTTTTTAATAGTGGAAGAATTATTCGGAGTTTGTCCCGTGGACGTAGCCCTAAATAGTTGAGGGTGAACCACGTAAATTTCTGTGTGTCACAGGTTTACTTTTCCCCTGCTTTAAATTTCTCTTAATTAGTTGAAAGGGCCCAACAAGTGGTATGAGAGCTGATGCCCAAAAACTGGTATGAGAGTTGATGCCTAACAAATGGTATCAGAGCTGATGCCCAACAACTGGTATCAGAGCCAAAGGTTTCAGTAGGTCCAGTCGGTCAGATAGTGGTACCGGATCCGTGGATATATTCTGAAAATAAATATACCACGACGAAGAGAAAATTACAACGAGTCCATTGGTGCTGTCCGCTCGAAAAGACGTTGCAGAATCGACTTAGTGATTAATAGTAAAATAGTAACTTAAAGTTGATGGTGAACAGTACTATTGGAGTTACTGTTGCTGAGTTCGTTTCAAGTAAGCCCAGCACTATTCACGCATAGTACTATTCACGTGTACAGTTACTATTCATGTCACTATTCGCGTATACTACTGTTCACGTATACGGTTTATGTTGGTGATGATTTTCTGCAGATTTTGTAAGTGTGGAGAAACAAATATTCACATCTCATTTTCATTACAGCATAATGTAAATATTTATACTAGAGTTATTTTAAAGTTTGTTCACCAACCTTCCATAAGTCAAGGAAGTTTGTTCACCAACCTTCCATAAGTCAAGGAAGTTTGTTCACCAAACTTCTATAAGTCAAGGAAGTTTGTTCACCAAACCTACCTAAAAGCAAGGTAGTTCACCTACTTCTTCATTTCAACAAAGTATAACAAAATCTAAATGACTTTAACAAAATTTCTCTAAAAACTGTCAACGACACTTGCATCAATTTTAGCTTCAAGAGCTGTAGCTATAACTTTAACACTCCTCCTTGATGCAGGAGTTGAGACAAACACCAAATCTATTCCTAAGAAATTCAAATCTTGGTTTTTTGCAATGCCTTGATGAAAATATCTGCTATTTGGTCTTCAGAATTGCAATGAACAATCTAAATTTCATTTTCCTTTTGAGCTTCATGAATTGCATGGTTCTTGATTTTTATATGCTTGGTTTTTCCATGGCAGATTGGATTCTTAACCATAGCAATAGCTGATTTGTTGTCACAAAGTATTTTAGTTGGATTCTCTTGATGAAAATTCATAATCATCTTCAACTTCTCCTCCATGGCAGCTCTCCACTCAGGCAATTTTAAGGCTTCATTCATCTGAGTTGGTTCAAGTGAGACAGCATTACATCTGCTGTAAATTGCCTCTAGGGATCTAGTCACTCTAATTGCATAATCATCTTCATCTGATTCTTCATTGTCAACTGGAAGTTCTTGCTCTTGCTGAGAAAGATCTTGTTCAAGAACTGATTAAGAATTTCCTGGCTCCATTTTACTCCAATCCCATTCACCTTTCTCATCGAATTTGACACTCCTGCTGACATACACTTGTTTAGTAACAGGATTCAAAATTCTGTAGGCTTTGGATTCACTGTTGTTTTCAACTACAGATGGCAAATCAACAACTAACTTCTTGGATTGCAGCAATTTTAATGAATTGAAATTGGTGTGACCAAGTCTCTTATGCCACAAATCAGATTCTTCTTTATGACTCAAGCAAGATTCTTCTTCGAAGCTTCTTAAATTTAGAGGAAAGTTTCTCCGTTTCATTTTGACAACAAATAACTTTGAGCCAGAAGGATCACTTATTTCACAAGTTTTATCTTTAAATAGCAAACTGTAATTCTTATCCAGCAATTGACCAATCGAAAACAAGCTTTGATTTAGCTCAGGTACATAAAGAACATTGGAAATATCCTTTGTACCTGAAGGAGTTTGTACAATCACATCTCCTTTGCCTTTGACATCAACAAGCCTACCATCTCTAAGTCTGACTTTTGAAGAATAATTTGTATCCAAGCTATCGAAATTCACCAAGTTTGGTGTCATGTGGTTAGTGCAACCACTATCAACAAGCCATGCTTCTTTAGCTTCAATTGAGACACCACATTTTTCAATTTCATTTGCAGCAAATAGTTGTTCTTCAGAGTTTTCAGAATTTTTGGTGACTTGTGCATGATGGCAGCAAATAGTTGTTCTTCAGAGTTTTCAGAATTTTTGGTGACTTGTGCATGATGGGCTTGTGTTTGTTGATTCTGGTTTGTAGAACAAACTTTCTCGGTGTGACCAAATTGCTTACAAACCTTATATTGAGCTGCAGGTCTGAACCAGCATTAGTTCTCAGTATGCTTTGTTTTTTTGCAATGTGGACAAGGTGGAAATCTGCCCTTCCTTCAATTTTTTCTGAAATTCTTCTTCATTTTTGGTTTTCTGTCAGTTTGCTGGTCTCTTGAACCTCCTTCTTGCATTTTTGTTTTATGAGTCACAACAAGAGCCTTCTCTACGATGGTTTCTTCTTCCCTATAGGCTTTTCTTTGTTCCACAACTTGTAGAGCATTTGAAAGCATATTCAATGATATTTGTGACATGTCTCAAAGTATCTTCAACAGAAGAAATCTTAGCTTCAAATTTTTCAGGGAGAGTCACCATAACTTTCTCCACAATTCTCTTCTCTTTTAACTCTTCTCCCAACAATCGAATTTGGTTTACAATTTTCATAACTCTATCAACATAATCTTTCACCTTTTCATTGTCCTTCATTTTCAATATTTCAAATTCTTTTCTTAAATTAAATACCTACATCTGTCTAGTTTTTTCAGATCTATGATACTCAATTTTTAACTTCTCCTAAGCTTCATGTGCTGTCTCACATGTCATAATCTTGGTGAAGATAGAATCTGCAACAGCTGCATGAATATAGGACAGAGCTTTTGGAGCCTTAGCAACCTCTTCTTCATGTTGTCTAATCTGCCGAAGGGTTGGATTTTGATTAAGAGGTGGAGGTACTCTGTTTTCCTCCACATACTGCCATAATCCAAGCTCCTTGAAATAAGCTCTCATCTTCACAGCCCAAACATGATAGTTTTCCCCATTAAAATGAGGTGGTGAAAGAGACATGCTGCTGGAAGCCATTTGAGGGAAAGCAAATAAACAGAAAACTTCACAAATTCTGGTTTATTTGGTGGCTTTCTCTATGATTTTCACTCAAACACACACAGCCCTTTGAGATCAAGGTTGCTCTGATACCACTTGTTGATTCTGGTTTGTAAAACAAACTTTCTTGGTGTGACCAAATTGCTTACAAACCTTACATTGAGCTCCAGGTCTGAACCAGCAGTAGTTCTCAGTGTGGTTTGTTTTTTTGCAATGTGGACAAGGTGGAAATCTCTCCTTCCTCCAATTTTTTCTGAAATTCTTCTTTAGAGAGAGAGAGAGAGAGAGAGAAAGAGCTGAATTTGCTTTTATTCTATTTTGCATTGCAAGAAATTTTGCCCTTGTTATTCATCTTGTTGGTTGTTGAATTTTGACTATTTCTATGGCTTTTTTCATGGTTAGTCTTGCTTATTTGCAGTATTTGTTGTTTGCAGTTCAGTTTCTACTTATTTTATTGATTTTCTCCCTTGTAAAAAAAAAACATTTGCATTGTTGATGTTTTGAAATTTATTTCTTCTTCATTGTTGACTTAACAATTCATAACTAACTTAACTGAAAAGTTCTATTTTGCAATATATTCTTACCTTCTGAAGCTCAGTTGCAAGATGTTTGGTTTTGGTTAATTTGCTTATATTCTCTCTTATATTGCAAGAAATGTTGTTCTTGTTTATTTTCTTGTTGGTTGTTGAATTTGATTATCTTTGCTTTGCTAATTGTCAGTCTTGCTTGTTTGCAGTATTCATTGTTTGCAGTTCCGTTTCTACTTATGTTATCAACTTGTTTCCTTGTCAAAAAAATTTTTGTTGTCAATTTGTTTTGAAATTTATTTCTTCTTCATTATTGGCTTATCAATTTGGAGCTGAACTGAAAAATTGTATTTTGCAACATGTCCTGTAAAAGGAAAATTACAAGCAAGGGTTAAAATTTTGGATTTTTTTGTAGAAATGAACAGTAACTTTCATGTATTCCATACAGGTATATTACTGACCAGCTTATGTGCTTTCAGTTAGGATAATTCACTGTTCACATGACAAAATGCTCTTTTCATAGCTAGCTTAAACCTGAACTATCTCTATTCTATTCATAGTTTCTAAGCATCTATTAGATATCATTTTTGTCACTAAACCGCCTAGAGTTTCAACTAATTTAATAGACTATTGACTGATTAAGAATACTTTTCAGTATAGAATTAAGATTTGCCCTAACTTATATAAATAGGACAACAGAAATCAGTTTGATGTATTGTGTTTTTCCTTATTAATTCAGAATTTTAATTCTTTTAGGGGTTCTTTGAAACCAATTATTGTTATTTTGTTCCAACCAAAATCATCTTATTCTTGCTTAATTGTTGAGAATTAATTGCCTATATTCCTCCCTTGCATCACTTTTCCAATTTTTAATATACATTTGGCTTCACTGTTATACAGGTGCATATCTACTTTGATTTTGATTGTATTTGTTTCAATTGATTAGTACCCGTTTCACTCTTTGATTAAGTCATTCTTTTTTCTTTTTCCTTAATTGCTTATTTTTATTGATTTTCTATTAATCCCCAATCTTCAACCAATGAGTGTTGTGTAAATTTTGACTTAATCCTGAAAAATCATTTAAATTGTTTAAGCCATTTGAGGCATGGTGTAAATATCTTGTTTAAAAACCTTTAGATGGTTGATGGTTTATTCACTATTACTATCATGCTTTTGCACTTTATATTGTGAGAGTTCCTGAATATAAAGTATGGATTTATTATATATCCAATCAAGCTCGTTGGTGCTGTTTTATTTAATGAATCTATTTGCACTACAATTGTCTTCTCATTTCGTGAGATTATATTGTGTTTGGGTTGATGTAATCTTCTCAGTTTATTTTCAAAGCTATAAAGGATTGCTTTTTCCACTAGATCTCATATAGTCCTACATATAATTTTCCTTCCACATCTGAAGATGGCTGATTCAGGTGAATCCCAACAACCTGCACCAGGTATATGCCTTGGAACTTTATCTCCTTTGGTTTCTCCCTCTTTTAAAGTTTTTTTTTTTTTTTTTTTGCATCATAATATAAGTATTGCCTTTGATGTCTTGGGCATTTGCAGTGTGTAATTTCTTCAAAAAGCCACTGAAGAACAAGAACATAAGGAAGAGAACAATTGAGGAAGATGAAGATGAGGATTCAGAAAGCTCCTTGCTGCACAATTAGAAAAAGGCTCCAAAATCTGAAAATAATAAGCTATACTTTTCTTCTAAACCTTCCGAGAATTGCAAGGCTACTGAATTAAATGTGGAATCTAATAGACCAATCTTTCAATTTGAGTCTTCAAAGTAAATTCAAGTTCAACATGATACAACAACAACTCTGGAAACTGAGACTGAATTCTCAAAAGATGCTCGAGCCATTCATGAGAGGGCTCTTAAGCAAGCGGAGTAGGCTTTGAAGGATAAAAACCCAGTCTCTGGGAATGAAAAGTTGTACAAAGGAATTCATGGCTATACTGATCATAAAGCTGGCTTTAGAAGGGAGCAAACAATTTCAAGTGAAAAAGCTGGTGGTTCTCATGGCCCCCTTAGGGCTTCTGCTCACATTAGGGTGTCGGCAAGGTTTGATTATCAGCCCGACATATGTAAGGATTATAAAGAAACTGGTTACTGTGGATACGGAGATTCATGTAAATTCATGTATGATCGAGGGGATTATAAGCCTGGCTGGCAACTAGAGAAAGAATGGGAAGAGGCAGAGAAGATAAGGAAGAGAAATTTGGCTTTGGGAGAGGATGAGGATGGTTTGGGCGAGAGCGATGACAATGAAGATGATGATGATTCATTATCATTTGCAGAAAGCCTTTTGTAGATCCTGTTGTGACTAAATGCAAGCACTACTTTTGTGAACATCGTGCTTTGAAGGTAAATGCTTGTGCTTTTGATGGCGATGACTTAGTATGTGCTTAATGTGTGCATTTCGGAGGAAAGAGAGTATTCAATACGATAATTTATGTCTTTGTTTTGTTGTGTTTGATTTAATATTGCATTTGAATTGTGTTATATATTTTTCATGTGATTGTGATCTGATCTGTTTTTTGCTCCTTCTGGTTCACAGCACCATGCAAAGCACAAAAAGTGTTTCTTGTGCAACCAACCTAAGCTCGGTATCTTCAACACAGCTCATGAAATCCGTAAGAAGATGGCTGAAGAGGGTAAATGATGTCTTTTGATAACTCTAAGATGTTACCATGAATGTCTTCATAGTTGAAGAGATTTTTCTTTTTCTGTAATATTTTTATCGAGTATAACATAAGTGATTTGGCAATCTTAGAACTTTAACAAAGGAGACAGGGTTACCAGAATTTTTGTTATAGGTTTTCTTTGTTTGGTGACTGTCTTCTTGTCGATAGCATGTTTTAACATTAGATTATACTCTTCTGAAAAGGCTAATATTTGTAATAGAAATTTTCCATAAATGTGTTATTGGAGTTAACTTACTGTATTTTAGTTGCCTTCATTCAAACTAACTAATATTTTCACTTGAATATACTCATTTAGATGAACATTGTCCTTGACAATATGGGTGGAAATGAGTGGAGCTAAGCTTGAAATTGTCAATTTCGAAGCTTGAGTGGGTACAATTTAGCTCGGCTCGAAACTCAACAAGCCTGAAAATTTTAGGCTCGAGCTTAACCTGAAAAATTTTAAAATTGAGCTTAATTCGAAGCTCGAGGCTTAAGTAATTTAAAATAATATTATATATGTATATATAAAAGTTTGATAAAGTTCGATAAGCTAATAAGTTGAATATCATTAGGTTTGAGCCTAGTTCACTTGCTAAACGAGCAAGTTTGAGCTCAATTCAAGCGGAACTATTTTCGAGCTGGTTCGACTAATTTACACCCATAGTTGACAACACTTTAAATGCCATTCTGCTTGTGTCCAACTCAGCCATACCCTGCCTTACCAATATGCTTTTTGAAAGTTGATAAATCTTGCAATCTTCAATAATGTCACAGGAACTGGGCATCTGATAAAATAACACAAATATTTGGGCCCTCTTAAGTCTTTATGGGTATTTTTTAACTTCCAAATTTAATATTAATGGAAGGTCCACAAGAAAACTCTGTCCATACTTCTAAAATTTAATTAAACTTGTTCTCTTATTAATTACAGGAATCACAAAGAGAGAAGCATCTTTTTTCTTTTCCCCCTCAATTTTGTATGATCTGATTTAGGGTTATTAGAAATGAATAATTAATTAGTTCTGGAGGTAGGTGTATGTGGGTCAACGTAAATATGCTCCAAGAAACAAACTTGATAGAGACAATTGCATCTAAGAACATAACCAACTTTGATTACTTTGCATTTTAGAAAATCTTATTGTAATACAAGTAAATTACAACAATGCCCTCCAAACTAACATTGGTTGGAGGTAATTCCTTCTCTTCTTATCCTAAAATCTGTAATATTATTCGAGTCCCCAACATTGGATTCTCCATGAATGATGCCTAGATGTAAGGTCTACATACATACATATATATATATATATATATATATATATATATATATATATATATATATATATATTAAAAAAACAACTGCCCTAACCAACAATTCCATAACCTATAGTAATAATGAAACTGCAATTTTTGCGCCGCAACCAAGTTTAATACAATGTACCGTGTCCCTAAAAAAATGATTTGACTTGTGAAGCATTTATAAACCTAAGGACTAGAAAATCAAATTTCAATTATATATATGTGTGTGTGTGTGCATATAAACAATGAACATACTATCAAGAAGGAAGAAAGAGATGGCAATAAGCCAGTAACCTACTCTCCTTGCTGCTTGTTTTTCAACAATGTGATCAGTAAAAAGCAGAAAGAGGAAAATATAGAGATGGTTGATGCTTTCAAGATTAGGGCATGGAGATCCGTCAAGAGGGTGGCCACAAGATTTTTGAGAAGTAGAAGAAAACTAGTTGTAGGGTTGGCCAAGAGGGCGATCTTGGCTTCTGTTCAACTAAAGAGAAAGGTTTTCAAGATCTTGCAGACAAGAAATGGCAATGGCAGCCAATCACTCTTGAATTATGACATGTACAACTACTCAAAAAACTTTGATGATGGAAAGTGGCAACAAGAAGAGGTTGATTATTTTAGGACTAGATCTTTTGCTTATAGATATGGCCAAAACAGTAACTAGCTAGACTTTCTTGCTGGCTATGTTGAAACTGAAGTGTCTTCTGCTTCTTCCATTTGT